>NC_049211.1:16950418-17250418 GCF_013347855.1 Anguilla anguilla | reverse complement strand
CACCTTCATGAGATCCCCTGTAACAGCCCCCTCGAGACAGAACTGCCCCCTGCAAAATTATACTATTCAAAATGTAATGCCCTCTGGAACACCACCTTCATCACTGAGAATTTGGTTAAAAGAACTGCCCCTCATAACACCATCAGAGGAACTGGCCCACAGTGTACGAGTAGCAGGTAGTTTAGAGGAGGAGCCTGGGAGCATGACATCACTCTGAAGCTGTCGCTAGCAGAGCTGAGGTCCCTCCTCTCTGCATCATCTCTGCACAGAGACTCTAGAACTTGAGTCCAATTCGGACAGCAGAAACACAAATAATGAGAATACAGCAGCCTTTATACCCAGAACGGAACCCTCTCTCCATCCACTAAAGCAGATAGCCTGCACATAACTGGTTTGTATGCACACAATAGGTCATATAGTGTAGTTTTGCAGTGCTGGGCATGTTTGAAAGGTTATGAATCATAACTTTTCCAATCACATTGGATCTGATTAAGAGAAAAGTAAGCACAAAGATCCGTTTCAGCTGTCCAGTGCTTGATACATTTTGTGCTGGGTTCCAACACCTACTGTCAAGTGTTAAAGCAGTAATTTTTACTGGGTAAAGTATTAAAGAGATGGTTTTTAAAACAACTTCCCAATATCTGTTTATATCAGACTACACATCAGACTGCAGCAAACACAGATGTCAAATATACTCTGGAGCATACAGTAGGCCTACCCAGATACTGGAATCAGTAGGACTTAATTAGGAAGCCATAGCAACTCTAATGCAAAGTACGTTAAATCGCATGTATGGGTTAAAACAATATACAGTATCTTATTTAACCAGATTTGTAGCCATTCAACAACAACAATGGCTGGACCGCTGCTGAATGGGATTCTAATGACTTGTGCACTTTCTATTGTGGGGATTACAAAAAAGGACGACAGGAATTATAGATCAAACGTAGCCTACAGGAGATAATTCATTAGTTAAACAACTGATTACAATAACTATATGTAATCGCAAGTGTTTTTGTCCGAAATGGCTCATTCAGTTGCCAAACCGTGTTTCAAATTACACTTCCGTTCAAATCTATGAAGCATGAATCAGTTTTTGAACCAGGCATCTACTGCAGATTCTACAGAACCTGCGGCTCGTCAGCTCATATAAGGAAATTAGCAGAGAAACATTCCTGCAATGCAAAATTTGCTCACCAGTTGTTGAAACTCCCTGCATCTCGGCGACAGTTGTTGCGCTCTGGTGAAAGTACTCCTTCCAGCGCAGGACTGGCCGAGAAAAGCTCAAACGAGAAGCCCTGCACAGTTTACTGCTTCCCAGAACCAACTCAAAAGAAGGAGTAGCCCGACTTCAAAGTCCACTTTTTCTCTTCTTGTTGCCAACTTCAGTCCCCACTACGGATTCTAATGAGTACATCGCGTTTTGAATAACGCTTATCTCTCATGGAGGGAGCTGTCTTTCCCCTGGGCCACTTTCTTTCTTTCATTTGTGCATTGATCCATTCACTTCTCCCGGCTCCGTCCTCCTTCCTTTCGTCAAACTGTTTTAGCAGTGTGCAGAGGGAAACTGCATTCTGCGCGTACATCGGCGCGCGCTCCCGAGATCACAGAGCACACCTTCCACTAGTTTTATTTTTCCTTCCCAAAACGTTCCGAAATGTTTTCGCCTTTTGGACTACTGTTTAAAAAGTATTTTCCCAAATGCATCGGATGCTTGCTGTTAATTTGTGTTTATTTTTAATGCGTTTTTTCTCCCAAAAAGTGTTTTAAATGTAGGTCGTCTACACTTGGCAAAAGCACCTGGTCCACGTTGACCAGAGTCGACAAATAAAAGAATCTACAATTTGATGGTAAAGGGAGTTTTAGATTTGTGTCTGATACTGCGCAATTAGCCTATAACATACCAGCCAAGGTCAGGTTTGGCTAAAAGCCATAGTGCACCGAAATCATTTAAAAATAAAATCAAAACATGTAACGAGGGGAAATTGTACCGGTTTGAGTAAACCCTGACCTATCATGCCCTGTTTTCAGCAGTTATCTTGTCAGAAACCATCAGATCTCACAATTATAAATGTCACTTATATCACGAAGATGTAAACTCTACCTGCACTAGCTAGATGTAGGCTATTTTCGCTTCAGTTCTCGGAACTAAATTAAAAGAATTACATTTATTTTTGGATGTGTCTTTGCAATGCATTCTGACAGTAGCTTGCTCTACTATTGGTAGAAATAACATAACGCAAATATCTTGTGGCATAGCTGTCTTCATGCGGCATTGTCTTGTCAGTTGTCAGTGTCATATTTGTATAGAAAATTGGGGCGTAAGATTCAATGTAGGCTATTAAACGGACCATGTCACATGATGCATCACTATTATTGCATTAGCTGTGCGTTTATACTTTTTTATTAGACGAAACACAGACTACTAGTTTTTCACGTGGAAGGTGCTTACGAATCGATGCACTGTCAATGCAGTTTCAGCCATGATATTCGTAAATGCACGATCTAAATTGGCATGGGCCCTGGACTTAACAGGCTACTGACAGTAAATTAACCTATTTGCTATAAATGCAATAATGACCGCAGTTACTTAACTTTAATTGATTTAATGTGCTAATACTGGGTTATGCCTACAGATTGTATCAAATTATGAAGGATAAAACAGTGGCATTTCCATTGCTTGGGACGGAGTTGTTCGTATGTCGTAGATCATCACTGGAATACTCGTGCTTGTAGGCTTGTGTGGATCATCAACACCAGGGATACTGATCGCGAAGGAAAGACATGCATGGTTATGCAAACTTTTTATTTAAAATGTTATATTACTGACACGTGTGCATTACCACAATAGGACTATGCAAATAGAATAGGCCGTAAATGTTCGTCAAACATTATTTTGTGGCGTTTTAAAGTGAATAGTCTACACACCAGTGTTGGTGTGTGATATAACCTACTACGCCATAAGGTAGGCTAGTCTATAGGTAGCCTACAGTAGCATGGAATTCAATTAGTAATAGAATTTGATTTGCGTTATTTTGGTTACGACGTCGAATACCCACGCCTGAATAAAACATGGCAGTTTTCAATTTCAGCTATAGCCTACACCAGTTTTCTTTCAGACAAATTTGCCATAAATAGGGCGGGGAGATGGCACGCTTCGGTGATGATTCCGCTGGTTAGGCCTTGCTTTTCTAAAGGGCGCTCTATTAACGCCGACCGCTGTATAATGAGTGGGAGGTCGCTGCTGCCTTTCTTTTTCTCAGCCTCTTTGTCAACACGGACACGCACAATTCCCTCCTTTACTGCTACATGAATTCACGCGTTTCCCGTCTACCTTAAATCAGGAAAGGTTTGCCTCGTACACCTCCGATTGACCTTAACTACTTCATGCCTGGCAGCTATAGTCCCTCCTTTAACCTCATTTTCTGACAAGGGGACCAAAGTACTTCTCCAGTGGCCAGTCTAAAAATATACAGGTAGTGAACAGGAATGGAGAGACAAATATCAAATTATTTAACATGCCGTTGGACCACCACATGTGGCCATTATGGTCTGTTTGTACATCCTGAATTCTGCTGGGGGAATATGACACTGCTCTTCCCCAATAAATTCAGTTATCTCATGCTATTGATGGAAAAGTAAGATGTAAAATTCTGTCTTGACTGTTGTTCCAGAGTATCCCATAAAAGTGAATGAGAAGGCCATGACATGTGGATAACTTTGGTATCATGCTCCTTAATCCATTGGTTGAATACTTGTGTTCTTTAGACATGGACATTGTCATCTTGAAAGACACCCCTTGTGACAAAAAGGAGATGCTTTAATATGTGGTGAACATGATCACTGACTGTAATGATTGCCAGCAACCTTACCATTTAAGGGTTTGAGTGCCTGTACTATTACTATTATTAAAGGTGTCCCACACCATTATGGATTCCATCATTTACCATGTTGGAATCGTGTTGTTTTTTCCCCCACTCCCTGTGTTGCCCCTGATAAATGCATCACATAAATGCATTTAATACCTCCAAAATATAGCTTTGACAATATTATACTGGTGAGTGTCAGGTATAGACACACCCCTTTGAATATCCAAGTACTACGGCAGAGCAAGTTACTAAAACAGTTATTTACAGTCATAAAGTTTCATCAAGGAGCTTTTGGTAATGTTACGGAGAGTGAAAGGGACTGTGTCACAACATTTTCCATCAAAGGGCAGTCATGTTTTGTTCATTTTAATTGTTGTCTACTGCATCCTTTAAAACCATAAGAGGTGTTTTTAAAGCTTGCATAATAATGAAAAAAAATTGTCCACCGTCAAAAACATAACTCTGGTTTTCCGGTTTGCAATGTTATGTCCTCGGACACACCTCCCTCTGTAGTGGCCTGAGGGCTTATGGCCTGTTTCAGGCGGAGCTCTTGCTCATCTCTTTTGAAGGAGCAGTCAGTCAGGTCCCATACTGAGGTGGAGCTGGAGAACCAGAAACAGGGACTTTGGCCAGCTCCAAATGTCCTTGACTCCCTAGGGATTCTGGGATTCAGTCAAAGAGCCTAGAACACTAAACACCATTTACTGAAAGGAAAGAGGGAGGGAGAGAAGAAAACGCAAGAGGGGGGAGAAGGGAGAGAGAAGGGGGCAGGGGGAGGAAGTCATGGTGCATGAGGAATGGAAGGGGGGAAATAGCCAGTCTATTTTTCAGTCACAGTACATTCAGTAAAATCTATTTATTCCAGTGTTTCAAATCTAAGAATAAGGCACAACATACTGTGTAATAAATATTAATACTTTCTGGCAGTTGATTGTCTTGTTGGTTGTTACACACAGGATCCATAATATATACCATCATCTGAATTTTTAATGGGTCTTTAATGGTCAACTATGTCGTCAAATTTTCAATTAAGTAATGAAGTCAATCTGAATTGTTTTTCTTTTTGGAAATCCAAATTGGGGGGAGATGTCCACTGAAGTAACAATAGTAAGTAACAAAGTAACAATTAGTCTGAGTCAGAACACACTCTTGTCTATTCTCTGACTGGCTCATTGGACACAGGCCTTAGGACTGAGAACATGTCATACTCAACCAGCTCTCACAGGGCTTTGTATACACAGAAATGACTGTTTCCTGACCTTGATAGGGACAGACCTGTGATCTTACCTCGCTGGTAGTTCATGCCATTCTGTGAATCGACAAAAGCAGGGGATGGCAGCACTGGTGTACTTTTGACCACCTGACACAATTTCCTTGAGGGCATTCATGGGTTATGGCTGTCATGTGACAAGCAGTACTGGAAGAGAGGCCTCTTTGTGTGTACTGTTCCAGACTCATCTTCCCAAAGACACAAAGATTCCATGCTCCCCCTCGAGACAGGGACCTCTCCACGTCCAACACATGGAAATGCAGACATGTAAACCATATGGGACAGTGTGGCAAATAAGGCTCCACTGGAAGAAAAACAGATGGAAGACGCGTGCTCCCTGCTCCAAGGGCAGGGTGTATGGAAGCACACAATATATGGGCAAGATGGTTAGACTGTAAGATCTGGAAGTGGTTGTGGTATATTACATTTTAGACCAATAAGAGATGTGAATTTAGATAATAAATATAAGTAAAATTTAAAGTTTGTCTTCAAGACACATGAATAGCAAATAGGGAAACACACACAATTGACTCTGCAAATTCTAGACTGTTCAGTTAGTCAAGAAGTAAACGGTAGTGGGAGTAACAAAAAAGAGTGCATCCGTGTAGAGCTGGTGGTGATAAAATAAAGCTTTTCATCTTTCATTGTTGACTTGGAGTTATTGATTTAAAAAAAAAAATCCATGAAAGCAGTCACACATCAAACACAGGTATTATTGGGCTTTTTGGTAGCACATCCTATTAAGGCACTGGTGAGTGTAATCACATGCCCCACTGTGTGAATGGAATCCTCAATCTGCCAGTAGCAACTGTGGGCAGGCGAGCCGCAGGGCAGCTTGTAATTGGCTGTAGTGTGCCACCCAGAGTGGAAGAGATTCAATCGGCTGAGTGACTAGTCTGGTCCATCAGGAGCTTAATGGAGCATGCGCATTATGTGTGTTCATGCAGCATGACTAGTGGACAGCAGAAAGGGAGTGACTGTTGGCAACACAAGCACTGGGGACATACCTGTACTAGTCTGCCCTCTCTGGAATTGACAGAGCAGTGATACTGCACTGGCACTGCAGTGATGGGAAGAGTCTACAAATATACCTGGGCATTCCCAGTAGGAAGAAAATTTAAAAACTATATACAGTTTGCCACAAGCTTTATTTCCATATTTGTATAGATCTTCTTAATATATCTACTTAAGAGAACAACCAATACACTTTATATGAAAAATAATGATTTTCCACAGTAATGGTAAGAGAGTAATACAATATCAACACTCACTTTCATTTGAATCCGCTGCTGGTAGATTGTGAGTGTTATGTGTGAGTGAAGGTGTCGTTGCTTTACGTTTGATGGTTTAGTCATGGGTTTTAATTATCATCTTCATCATCCTTCCATCAGGTATCATCATCAAGGAGGCAAATTAAGCAATAAAGAGACCTTCAATAATCAAGTGCCACTATTATAAGTTTGACATTCAGAGGACTCTGACAACTTGATATTTATTCCTATGGGCTGGAGGCACTGATAAGGATACTCGGTCATCACTTCAGAAACAGTAAATCTCAGATTCATGAGGTTTTGTCATCTGCATTTCAGGGCAGACTATGGGAAAGCTGGAATCATACACCCAGGTGCAACAGTGCATCGGCTGCAAACAAAAAGTTCTTTATTCATGGAACATCCCTCTTGTGCTTGATACTATGAGAAGACAAACAACCTCACAAAAATGAGTGGGAGTATGAATAAAATATGCTCGTTCAGGCAGACTCCTCACAAGCTGTGCTGCAGCGCCACTTGGTGGGAAACGGAAATACTGCGGCTGTGATATGACCCCACTTATGAACTCAAGAACAAATATATCAGGACCCCTTTGTTTAAAGCAGATGGGTAATCGTCTGTTTCTGGAGGGCAGTGAAGCACAGGCACAATTTCTAGCCACATTACTCAGTTTGTGACTGGAGAATGCACTATGTTTAAGAAAAATCTGGTTTGGAACAATCAATAGACCCTTTGTAGAGAGCAATGACGTAATTGGCAGCCACAGGAATTAATTCTCACCCATTTCATACATGGGCATGATTTCATCAGGGCCCTAATTTATGCCCGATGTAAAGGGGGCCATTTATGGAATTCTACGCGATGGACCGCAGCCAAAAAACCCACAAACTGGGCGACCTCTGTCTATAACCACTTGACCCTTCGTGTCATTTTCTACCCCTCTTTCAGAAGACCAGATTTGAGACGGAAACCATCCATCTCCAAAGCAAGGAGTGGAGCTGTGGGTACTTTCCACCACGGTAAATGCAGCAGACACACAACTCTCTCATCTAGCTGATGATGTCCACAGGCTTGGCTGGGGAAAACCCTTTTTCTGAGACCAACAGAGATTACAATATTTTTTCAGACCAATAATTGTGGAGACATACTGATAATTAACTGAGATTAAAATATCTTTTTCCTTTGCAATGTGGCCCTCTTGTGGTATGACCATAGATATCCATTCCAAAAGTCCAGCCCCCCGCCCCCAACTCAATTGAAATGTATTCCAAATACATTTCTTGAGCTCTTCCAGGTCATTTACGCCCTGCTCAGGGCTCTTGATTAGATCACAAGACCTTGGTAGCTCCACAATGGCCTTACAGTTTACTGACTTTAGGCCTCAGCTAGCCAAAGGCTTGATAGGGCTGAAAGCAGTGGTGCAGTATTAAAGCAATAAAGAGGACAGGCTGCGCATCAGTGGGTCATGCCTCGAATGTGGGCCAAACACACCCGCGTAGGCCGGCCGCTCTCCTGGGGCCAGGCAGGAAGCGGGAGGGCGGAAGGTCAGCAGCGCTGGGAGGATGCGCCCTTTAAGACCGGCGCTCTCCTAAACCCAGCACAACAACACCAGAGAGGGAGGAGAGGAAGGGCAGGCACAGACAGAGGGGAGGGACAGAGGAGAGAGAGAGATGGAGGAGAGGAAGGGCAGGCACAGACAGAGGGGAGGGACAGAGGAGAGACAGAGATGGAGGAGAGGGAGGAGAGGAAGGGCAGGCACAGACAGAGGGGAGGGACAGAGGAGAGAGACAGAGTGAGAGGGAGGAAGGGCAGGCACAGACATAGGAGAGGGACAGAGGAGAGACACAGAGGGAGGAGAGGAAAGGCAGGCACAGACATAGGGGAAGGGATAGAGGACAGAGACAGAGAGGGAGGAGAGGAAAGGCAGGCACAGACATATGAGGAGGGACAGAAAAGAGACATGAAGAGGGAGGAGAGGAAAGGTAGGTACAGACATATGGGGAAGGACAGAGGAGAGAGAGAGGGAGTGGAGAGGAGAGGAAAGGTAGGTACAGACAAATGGGGAAGGACAGAGGAGAGAGAGAGGAAGAGGAGAGGAGAGGAAAGGTAGGTACAGACATATGGGAGGGACAGAGGAAAGAGACGGAGAGGGAAAAACATGGGAGAGGGATAATGAGAAAGAAGGGACAGGGAAACACAAAGAAATAACTTATGGGACTGGAAAGACAGAGGAGACCAGAGAGCCAAGTGTTTGGCTCCCTTATTCACAGTTTCTTACATGGTCTAGTATTTGATTGAAGGCAGTTTGGGAAAGGGGCTCTTCATCCCTCCCTCTGCGTGTGCGTGGGAACCAGAGCCTTTCGAAACCAGGCACAAAATGCAGCTGGGGGGCGGGGCCTGGGGGGGCGTGAATGATGTCTAATCCAGCTTCCTCATTTTTTTTTTCTCAGTAGGCCGGTCAGATGAGATGGCAAAACACCCAATTGAAAACACCGTTATCAATCGAGACAAGAATGAAAACTAAAAGCGGCAAGACTTTTTAGTCACATTTATTGATTTAGCCAGTATGACTACCTTTACACAGACAGACAGCCTTTCTAAAGAAAACAAAACTTTTTTTTGGATTAGTTTGTAAATAATACATTAATACCTAAAGTTTTTTTTGTTCATTTTTTCTCCTTTATTTTAAAGTTACATTTTCAGAGTTTTAGATTTGTTTTCAGCTGTGTGTAAAGGTTCCATGACTGAAATACATGCATGACATTAAACTGAGATCATTTTGCCACTAATCATAATGCACATTAAAGTAATACAGTACTGCATGACATCATTTCAAATAAATACCAACACAGATGAAGTCATTATTTTATATAAAGGTATCAAATTCTCATGTGAGTCAATACTGTAACAGAATATGACAATATAGTCTGCACGGCTAGTATCACAATGCTATCCCTTCCAGCAAACAGAAAACTTTAATTTTCCACGTAAAACAGCATTTGAATTGCACTTAATTTTAAACTTCCCAACCATATCAATAACTTGACATTTTAATGCCTCAACAAACCTCATCGCTTAAATGGCACAAGCTTGTTGATGCGAAATCTGCTTTCTGTTTACTGAAATAACAACACTTTTAAATGATGTAAAAAAAAATTAAAATTTAAACAAAATGAAAAAAACAAACCAACAAAAGGAAGAAAAACCACTCTCTTGCACGTGCCAACAATACTATTGATATCACGTTACCTTCACCATACAAAGCTATCGATACGTTAATATTTCAAATAGTACATTGTCCTGCACCCACAAATGTGTTAGATCTGAACCATTTTATTCATTAGGAGGCCAAAGTGATTACTTTTGGTTCCCAAAGTTTGATAAAAATACGTTTCACTATACCCCTGAATTTGCAATTCCGCATGTGAATGGGATCACTGACCTACAGAATTCAACACAATTCATTTTCTTATCTAATTATACGACTAAGGTCATATTCAGGCAAAAAGGACTATTCTCTTTGCGCTTATTGCTCCTAAACTCCTTTTAAACTAAAATTTTGTGACAAACTATTTTATCAAAAAAAATCTATCTAGTCTACAATTCTCCCTTGAAATAATGAAAGGCACTACTGGTCAAAATGGAGAAAACTGAACAAAACAAGGCGCTGGAATCACAAACCCAATACACACGGTCTTCTACCACCTCTCGTTTTTTCTTCTCATTTTTAAAACCTAAATGTACCAAGATTTGGCACGATAAACAAAGAGAGAATGAAACCATTCCAATTTGGAATTTAACTGGTGCGCTTGCAAAGAATTCTGTCCATCAGTGATCCCACCTGAATGTAACTCCACAGATTCTGGAATGGCATTGGAAATTGGAAATACGAATCATTTTATTCATGGTTTTCAAATGCCTGTTACCATTTCAACCAGAACCGCATCAAGTTTCTCCTTGTTACTTTGAACTATTCCTAAGAATAATAATACATGAAAACCCCAGAATTTGTTCACCCTGGATTTTGTTTAGAACATGGCAGTATAACATCAGTAAATAATAACAACAACAATAATAATTATGATAAACATAAAAATAACAAAAGCTTATTAATATACTCATGGATTAACTCACTGAAGCACAGCAGGTAGAACTCTGGTTTGTAGTATGATTAGAATTTGGGAGCATCTTTTCCCTGTGCCTTGTGCACAGAAGGTCGCTTAAAAGAAAATAAAAATCTATTCCTATTAACGTATATACTTTTAATATGACTCACAAACCATAGCACTACAAACCTGTCCAAGATTAGTGTAAAAAAAGGAAGCCAAAGTGAAATACCCCTATATTAAAAGTGCGCAAGAAAAATAAAAATAAAATAATTCGCAGTGAGCTGTGCTGAAAAACAACCCCTCCCCGTTTCTTATTTCTGAGTTTCGTAGCCAATCAAATTTTTGATCGCTAAGGGAGGCAGGCAGCAATCTCCTTGGTACTTGTGAGTATCATCTTCCTGCAGCAGCGCTTGAAAAGTGAAACTATTTTTGTTCTGGCGTGACATTCATGCTGTAGTGTTTGTATGCTAAGAGGAATAGGTCCTTTTTTTTGTTTAAAAAATCACCTCCAAGTGGTTTTCTTAAGTCCAAATGGCCATGCAACGCTAGCTGTTGCTGGCGTACTGAATTTGAAGTTGGTCGTGCGACCGCATTCTTTGTTGGACACTCCACATCCGGGCTCAACTACATTACTGCAAAATGGAGAAACAAAAGAAATTATCAAAA
The DNA here is from genome assembly GCF_013347855.1 of Anguilla anguilla. Taxonomy (NCBI): domain Eukaryota; kingdom Metazoa; phylum Chordata; class Actinopteri; order Anguilliformes; family Anguillidae; genus Anguilla; species Anguilla anguilla. The sequence continues at coordinate 17,239,233 of NC_049211.1, read as the reverse complement.
TGAGCATTAACATATATAGAAATAACCAAAATGCTATATCAGTGAGTGAGATGTAGTTAAAAAAAAAATTACACGCCAGGGTTGAAAAGCCAAGTTAGTCAAAATAAGAAGGGGCGAAAAATTGGTTAGTGTCCAAAAGCCAGATGCAGGCAGTGTGCTTAAAAGGCTCTCCTTTTGCTGGCATCCCCATTGTTATAACTATCCTCATCACCTGTTTAGCTTTATTGACACGAAAGCGCCAAGCCTGGACTTACGGATACACAGGAAGACCAGCTGGTGCAGGAAGCGAATGGCTCATAAGTACCAGACCCTGGAGCGCGCGCCATGCACAAGAGAGCGAATCAGAGAAGAGGGGAGGGGCAGAGAGAACGCTCTCCGGTAACATGCGGGTCGACTGCGGGCGTGTCTTTCACATGCAGGCTTGCCATTTAAAGCAACAACGACGACAACAAAAAAATAAAATGAAAATGAAGAAAACCCAGAGAAAAAAGGTGAATGCGTGAGCGGACAGGAGCGGAGGTGAGAGGATCGTGGCAAGCAGAGGTAGGAGACGCTGTAGTCAGCTCACATGCTGGGTCCTGATGCGCAGACATTGATTTCAAACTAGTCCCAAAGTTCCAATTACGTTATTGTTTTCCTCTAAAAATCACAAAACGTTATCAAAAGGTCTACTATTAAAAATCTACCCGAGCGTTTGGTGCGTTCAGAGAGCACATTTCCGCAGAGGGTTTAAAATCTAAGCAACACGCTAAGCTGCTTCCACAGCTAGTTTGAATCAATGTCCTCTGAAGGGTCCAGGCCCAAGTTTTAAAAAAAAAAATAATTATGCAAAGAATCATTTTCAAAATCACTTGAAACCCCCCAAAGTAACTGCCATACATTTCCACAATTAATTATACTTATGCTTCTGGTTACTTTGAGAGACCAATGATTCCACAGCCTGTCGGTACTGCATGTGAAATCAGTGGGACAATATTGACTTGTACTTCAAATGGCAAAATATTAGTTCCTTTAGAATACAAGCAATGGTCATGTTGGCATTGTCTCTCACATCCTCCTCATAGCAACCACAGGAAGATGCGAAAGACCCCGAGAGCAAGTGCAGCATGGAGAAAAGCAGGGTTGACTGTCATTCATCCTCCTTCCAGATTCTGCCAAAACTAGTGTTACCTCAAGCACTTCATACTTCCCCCCTACATTATTTTAGAGGCAACAAAGGATCCTAGAAGGTAAGAATCTGACCATGGCCATAAGAAGTTACAGATAAATCTGTAGCTAGTTTTACAAAATCTCAATTTCTTACTGTGTATCTCCGTATGGACTTTCCCCACATCAATCCTGCTTTTTAGTAGTATAAAGCTAACATTCAAGTGTTTATGATCCACAAGAGTTAACACATGTACCTAGAAGCCCCACATCTTCATTGACAGCCTATCTTGCACATTAAAGCTATTCATTAATGGACAGGGTTGCCAGATTTTCCTCCCTAGTAAGCAGCCATATACAGACTCTCCAACACCTGTACGACGATGCAAGTTTTGTATGGTCGCTAATATCAACAGCCAAGCAGGTTTTTCCATGGCTGATTGCTGATGTAAACACACTGGTCCATCAGCAAAATGAGAGGACGTGTGGGAGGTCATTACCTGACTTTATCAAGAGGCTTTCCCCCCCTGCTACTTAAAGGTAGGCTGCTGCTGCAAAGGTAGCAAACTGCTGACAATCTAAAAGAGAGTAAGGTCAGAACGAAGCAACAGGACAGTGTTAGAGACGCAGGGCTCAGCCAATCCGGAGCTTTCATTAGAGAGCTCCAGACATGCTTGCAAAGATAAGAACACGAGGGGAAAGAAAGAGAGGAAGAAAGTTGCATTAGCTTAAATTCAGACACAAAATACAGGGCTGTACATCCATATCTCAGAGGATTTGGTCGACAGGCACTTCTGAGAAGTTGGATTTTGTTTCTAGAATAATCCAACTGCTGTGCCTTCCTTTTGTGCTTCTGGATCAGAGATATGTTTAGGAAAATAATAGCTTTTCGTCAAATTGACCTTATTTCTGTTCAGTTTTTTTGATTCAAATGCCAGATACTCTCACCTGTTCATAGTTCAGAGGACTGAGGCACCGAATACGAAGTGCACTTAATTTGGATGTGGAGATCAATTTGTCTTGCTCTCATTTTATATATGGCTCTGCAAGAACTCCTCAGGACTGGCTTAGTCATGAGGGAAAGCCCTATGTTTTCTCTGAAATGTGTAGAAGGACCTGTTGCATGCACCTCTCTCAAATGTAGAGCCCTGTGGAATCGGCGCTTGCATTGCGTGCAGCCGGCTTTAAAAGACAAAAGAAAAATAGCTTTCATTTAACTAGTGGCACAGATACCGTAAAGCGTAGCAATGCGATCGATTCTCTGAACAGACCTGTACACCTGCATTAAGGTTGAGCAGATCCCCTCCGTCAAAACTCAGCAGCCAATTGGAAAAGGTTTTGGAATTGAATCTCATCCAATTGGAAAGCCCAATCATCAATCATACCTTTTTTTCCCCAGATTTCAGGTCTCTTGTAGCCAGTCGCCTCTGGCTGGAGAGGCCAAGTTCCCCCACCAATCAGGAGAGGTTTGCATATTTCTGCATAAATGTGTGGCATTAGCGGACAGTCCGCCAAGCTCAGACAGGCCCTGGGACGGGGACCCAGGGAGAGGAAGAGGAGGGAGCAGAGGCTAGTGTTAGGTCTGCTACAGGAGAGGAGAGAGGACAGAGGAAGAGGGGAGAGCGCAGACACCAGCGTTAGCCGCGGGAACGCCGCCATCGATGCGCGGCCCCACCCTGCCGGCCCACGGACGCGGGTTACTACAAGCGGGAAAGACTGCAGGCCTTCACAAACAGCACGAAGAAATTCCTTAACAGCAAAAACCCAACGCAAACCGTAAAGCGCTATCATCATGCCATACATTACTAGGAGCTGGCGGCTGCATTCCCACACGGTACACGAGCAGGCGCGGCCTAAGAGCAAACCTGACACAAGGAGCGCTAAGCGTGTGGGGCTTAAACTAGGGCGGGGAGGCGGGGGCTCCCCTCTGTACAGGGCGGTCCGCGTCTAGTCGCAGTAGATCTTGTACTTCTCGCTGCAGAAGACCACGGGGCCGGCGATGCTGTTGGCCTCGGGCCGCACGCCGCAGGAGTGCCCGTGACTTACGTGGGGGTTGGCGGGGGCGCCCTTGCCCCGGGCGGCGGACGCCTTGCTCCGCCCGCCGCGGCGCGTCTGCTCGTGGTCGAACTCCAGGTCCTCCAGCCGCTGCGTGAGCGCCAGCTTCTGCTGGATGGCCATGCGCAGCAGAGAGTTCAGCGTCTTCTTCTCGTCTTCAGCGGCCGCCAGCTGCCTCTGCATCTCGTCCAGCTGCGTCACGTACTCATCACATCTGGAGAGAGGGAGGGGGAGAGAGAGAGAGAAAGAGAGGAAGGGAGGAAGAGAGAGAGAGAGAGGGAGGGAGGGAGGGAGAGAGAGAGAGAGGGAGAGAGAGGGGGGAGAGAGAGGGAGGGAGTGAGGGGGGAGAGATAGAGAGACAGAGAGAGAGAGAGGGAGGAAGGGAGAGAGAGAGTGAGAAAAAGGGAGGGAGAGAGAGACACTTGGTCACAACTAGGCAGGAGGAATGCCAGACAGCACAAACACAAGGGCCAGCAGCTGCTGATTAGGTCAGCGCAGAGACAGTAAATTCCTTACTGTGTCCAGCTGTTGTTCTTTCGGTGTCAGTGTGTCTGTAAATTAACACTACTAACACCAAGGGAATGTAACAACATTTCTTAAACATTTTTCTATGTTTGATTTTTGCACGTATGAAAACTGGTACCTCGCTGTCCAATCCCACCATGTTTGCCAAACTTACAGATTTCACACCAAACTGGTTTAGTTTTCCAGCTGGCCACGGATATTTAAATGTATTATTTTTGTCTTGCAGACAAAACCCCATCAATCGGGAGAATTTAAATACAGATTCAGAACTGTAATTGGACATTTGATACTGCCTTTTGCAATGGGCAGTTAACAGTCAGTCATGGAACCTGGCCAGTTCAGTAACTAGGAGCCAGACTGAAGCACTGAACCATCTGGACTCATAATGCATAATGTGTGCATCTTTCCCCAGTAATCTTTTCAAAAAATGTTATGTTGTGCAGTACCCACTGTGTGGTCAAAAAAACAAGAAAAACAATACAATACATATTTTTCTATACATATATAATTATATTGACTTGTGTGAAATTCATGACACAGCACACAAGCTGAATATTTTATTTTTTTAACAGAATGTTGATGCTCACGAAATATCTCTCTTGCCAGAAAATATTTCTCAAAATATCTCTGATGTTCCTTTCCAGAACCTACTGTGCAGCCATGATAATTCTGTCAACTATGGCTGCTATATTAATTGCATGTACAGGCATGTATCTGGCTGGCGGCAAAAGTAATATGCATTTGGCAAATGTTACATTTTCTCCACTAATAAAAAAAAAAGTAGTTTCAACAACAATCCAGCAGGAGGCTCAAGTGCTCCAAAATCCAAACATGCACAAGAACCATAGCCCTGAATAACTGCTGACCTCAGATCAGCTTCATCTAACTAGCAGAATGAGCTTGGAGGTTTGGGTCAACAGATCCTGGATCAGCACTTTTGACTGGAAAACTAAATGAAAAGTTTCCTTCAGTGACGTCCACTAGAGGGCACTCTTGCAGCTTCAAATGCTTAAAAAAGACCTTCTACACAAATGAATTCCTTGAGCATTTCCTCAGACAAACTCCCATAACACCCCTCTGCTCCCGCACACGCAATCTCTGCCAACAGCTCAATGCCTGCATGGGAGTCTCTGTCGCACTCAGGAGTCAAGCAGGAATATTCAACCCATGAGCTTTGGGGATACAGGTAATGTGTAATAATGCAAAAAAAATGCTCCAGTGTCTTCAAGCAGCATTTGTCCCTTTACTTGGTCATCTAGGCACGACTCTTTTTTTCCCCCTTAACATTTAAACAGGATATGCTAATGGATGCAGAACTATTACAATGTTTACAATGTCTGAATTCTCAACAACGCCAGACTTGAATTAGTGAAATGTGCATGTTACATTACATTACATTACAGGCATTTAGCAGACGCTCTTATCCAGAGCGACTTACACAACTTTTACATAGCATTTTTACATTGTATCCATTTATACAGCTGGATATATACTGAAGCAATTTCGGTTAAGTACCTTGCTCAAGGGTACAACGGCAGTGTCCTACCCGGGAATCGAACCTGCGACCTTTCGGTTACAAGCCCAGTTCCTTACCCACTGTGCTACACTCCGTCCCGCATGCATGTTCATTTGGCAGTTGCTCAAACAAAGAACAACCACTCATACAATAACAACCATATTACAATATTAAATGACTGAAAAGAATGGTTAATAACTACACTAATAAACAACAGATAGAAGCACAAATCAAAGGACGTAGAAGAATCACTCGTTTTATGCTGCTGCATATGCCATTTATACTACTGTCTACAGCGCTCTGGTCATAATGAAATATGAATAATGAAAGGAAAAAAGAGCAGTGCGGATCTAATGAGCACTCCAAGGTCCTGGTAGCTGAGCTTATGAGTTGCATCCCTATGCAGTGAGAGGGCATCATCACACAGTGTATGTGCAGTGAGGGAGATGCATCCCTATGCAGTGAGAGGGCATCATCACACAGTGTATGTGCAGTGAGGGAGATGCATCCCTATGCAGTGAGAGGGCATCATCACACAGTGTATGTGCAGTCAGGGAGATGCATCCCTATGCAGTGAGAGGGCATCATCACACAGTGTATGTGCAGTGAGGGAGATGCATCCCTATGCAGTGAGAGGGCATCATCACACAGTGTATGTGCAGTGAGGGAGATGCATCCCTATGCAGTGAGAGGGCATCATCCCACAGTGTATGTGCAGTGAGGGAGATGCATCCCTATGCAGTGAGAGGGCATCATCACACAGTGTATGTGCGGTCAGGGAGATGCATCCCTATGCAGTGAGAGGGCATCATCACACAGTGTATGTGCAGTGAGGGAGATGCATCCCTATGCAGTGAGAGGGCATCATCACACAGTGTATGTGCAGTGAGGGAGATGCATCCCTATGCAGTGAGAGGGCATCATCACACAGTGTATGTGCAGTGAGGGAGTTGCATCCCTATGCAGTGAGAGGGCATCATCACACAGTGTATGTGCAGTGAGGGAGATGCATCCCTATGCAGTGAGAGGGCATCATCACACAGTGTATGTGCAGTGAGGGAGATGCATCCCTATGCAGTGAGAGGGCATCATCACACAGTGTATGTGCAGTCAGGGAGATGCATCCCTATGCAGTGAGAGGGCATCATCACACAGTGTATGTGCAGTGAGGGAGATGCATCCCTATGCAGTGAGAGGGCATCATCACACAGTGTATGTGCAGTGAGGGAGATGCATCCCTATGCAGTGAGAGGGCATCATCACACAGTGTATGTGCAGTGAGGGAGATGCATCCCTATGCAGTGAGAGGGCATCATCCCACAGTGTATGTGCGGTCAGGGAGGCGGGCCTTTGACCTTCAGACACAGACACCTGATCCAGCACACAGCCTCATCCTGCAACTGCAGAACACACAACAGCTTAATGTGACATTGGGGAGCCCTCACAGTTGCATAGAGGAACAGCTGTGGGTGTGTGTGTGTGTGTGTTTGTGTGCCTGTGTGTGTGCGTGTGTTTGTGTCAGTGCGCAAGGGCAAGTGTGTGTGTGTATGAGTGCGTGTAAGTGTGAATGTGCGAGAGTGCATGTGAATGTAAGTGTGTGTGTGTAGGTGTGTATGTGCGTGTGTATGTGCATGTGTCGGTGTGTGTTCGTACGTGTGTATGTGCGTGTGCACGTGTGTGTGTGTGTAGATGTAAGTGTGTGTGCGCGCATGTGTATGTGTAGGTGTGTGTGCGCGTGTGTATGCGCACGTGTGTGTGTGTGTGCGCTTGTGTAGGTGTAGGTGTGTGTGTGCGCGCATGTGTGTGTCTGAAGGCTACGCTAAGGCTCGGCGTCAGAGCAGGACAGCCCCACATCGTCTCTGCTTGCAGTGCTGCAGACTGGGCCTGGGAGCAGCTGCAGGGGAGGCGGTGAATAAGACAGTGAGAGCCTCGGCTGTATTAAAGTCTGGGATCAGGGAATTCAGCAGGGTTCATGGATTTATCTTTAAAGACCACCCGCTATTCCAACTGAGCGTGGAAATCTCAGGATTTAAATGAATGAAGCTTGGCCAGTCTTGCCTGACCATTTTGCAACTGCACAAATGAAAAATATGATTCCCTCTACTTCTCTTCTTCTTCTTCCTTCTCTTTTTCTCTCTCAATCACCCTCTCCCTAGTTTGTGCTAGAGCTGCCCCTAACACGGTGCTGTCACATTTCTCTTTAACATGCAAGTCCTGATAACTTGTTCCATTATCCAGCTTTCCATTTAACCCTCAGTCTGTTTCCATACCCAGCAAATTTCCCAAATCCAATCGAGTTTTCAGATGGCTGATAGTTCGATAAACTATAATCTTAATTTTATTTACATTCCATCCAATTTCAGCGAGAGAATGATAAATTAATTACAGATAGTTGACTCTAGCTGTGACTAACAATGATGACTGAACACAATGGACACAGCTGTGAAATGAAAGGTTGGTACAAGGACACCATGATCACAGGGCCTTGTGCCATTGGCTATTCAGACTTTTATGTGACTGTGGGTCTCTAGCCATTGGCTGCTCGGGGAATGTTTGCTGGTCATTATAAGCTGGCTGCCAGTGGGCTAACATTGTGACTAAGTGTCTGGTACCACTGGTTGTTAAGGGTCTGAATCTGTTCAGGGCCTCAGGTCATTGGCCTGTCCCTGAAAGGTGACCCATGTGACCTATGACCCACCGAATGAACACAAAACTTTCCGGACTAAACCATCCCCTTTTCACCACTGTTTCAGAACGACAGCGTACGAGCCAAGAACCCTCCTCCGGACAAGTAAACCCCATAAACAGCACAGACCAGGGAAGACAAAGCGACATAACTCCACAATGGGGATTAGTCACACCCCATTTGGTCCAGCCTTTCAGTGTTTTTGGGGGGGGGGCGTCTTCCCATGAACGAAGATGGGTTTAAAAGGGGGGGGGGGGGGGGTTGGGTTTTCCCGGGAAAAGAAGCCCTACTCTTTTCTGTGGAGCCTGGCTCTCAATGGGCCCCTTCTTCCTGTGATAAACTGGGGTGCTGAGCCACAATGGAGGGGGCTGCTGCCCTTTGTTCCCCGGGACAATCGGCGCATTCAGGGCGGTGAGAGAAAGGGGCTTTGCGCTTCACACAAACCACAATATCAGCAGCGAGGAGACACACAGTCCAGCTGTTCTCTGACAAGGTGGGAACGGGCGTGCCCACAGAGGGGAGGGGCCTGCGCTGCCGTGAGGGGCAATCTCAGCTTTCAGCCAACGCAGGCCTAGCGTGCAGAACAACAGAGAAGAGAGAGGACCTGGAGAACTACAGTACACGTATACTCATTAAACCTTAAAAATATAATGTAAGCATTGCTCCTCTCAGACAGCAGCAGTAATGTGGTTAGCTGTAAGCTAATCTTACTTAGTTGACAAACCTGATAACCAAACAGTCCCAAAATTCTGCAATGGAAAAAAGACAATCCATAACGAGGTAATCATATGACAATCCCAACATCATGAAGGCTTTAGTACATGAGGGCAAACAATGTTGTGGTGTCTCCCTACGCACCCTGACAAAAGCTAAATTTCCAACTGCCACCGCAGGGGAGGTGCCCAGTAGTAACCATGACATGGAGATGGAGGTGAAGTGAAACAGAAACTAGTGCTACCTAGAGCACAGTTTCAGTAACGGCATATTTACAGACATAATTCAGGAAAGTACCTAAAGGTACAGCCAGTGCTCTAGCGGGAAATCAGCAGCTCTCCGGTAACAAACCCAGCTCCCAAGAGATATTACCACACTACTCCACTGCAGTGAAAACAGGTGCATTTGCACAGACCTCACACTTACATCAATGCAAAACTAAAGACCGCACACACATACACTGAAGGGCTCGCCCCTGTTTCCAACAAACACAACAACCTCCCTAAATCATAAAACTGCCTTGCATCATAATAGTTAAGATTTACATGAGAAAGCATCCCTAATTAACAGCCAGACTATGGATTGAGATTTGGGGGGTGAGGGGAGGGGGTTACCCTAACCCAAGCAGCCCGACGGTCCTCAAGCCGGCTGCTGGAGCATGAGGACGACGGAGGAGAGAGTGTGGGAAACTCTGGCCAGGCACGTACACCCCTTCAAACCCTCTCAAAAGGGCCCTTCTGCCTCAGAGGCACTCCGTGCCAGTCATTAGCATACCAATACTGCTCTCTCCGAGCGAACCCTCACAGAGGCTTCACCTACATCTGCTCAGCCAATCAGGAGGAAGGGGTTACTCCTTGTTATTTGACCAACAGCTGTGAGGTTCACCAGACCATGTCATGTTACCATGACCTCGCCTTGAATGCCTCCACAAAGGTTTACCACAGATACACCGTGAGGAACTGTACAAGGGAGCGCAGGAGGCCCTGAAACAGGATTTGGGCATGTTGTGAAGTGGGACGGCAGGCTGGGAGTTCAAGCTCATCTCGCCAAAATCATCTTAACAGCAAGACTAAGTGTAAAACGGAGAGGGGGAATTTGAAACACCAGAATCCAAACCTGCTGGTTGTGAAAACAGAAATTTAAATACAGAGTCTGAAACGTATAGCTAAACCATACAATTAAAGTTCTGTATACTGTTGAGGTTCCCATAGCATCCAGATTGTTGTGTTTAGAATAATGGTTCCCTTTTCCGTACATGGTAATGTTACCACGGTAATTATAATAAAAGATTGTATTTCACATTATTATTTGGATAAATTATTTAATCTCCAAATCTCTTCCAGCCAACAAGGTCACACAAACATTTGTTTACTAGGCTGCCATTAGAAAATCTTAATTTAATCCTCAATTAAAATATCTGATCACTGCAAAAAACACTTACCGGTTGCTGTATGAATGTACACCAACTATTACCACATGCATTACTCATACAAAATAAACCAGCAAAATTCCCAACCCAATATTACCCTGTGGAGTCTTTTTACATGAAACTACTTATAGTGCTTTTATTGTTTGTTGCTACTCTGTGGTAAGTACCAAAAAGTAGCACTTTGAACTGCAGATAGCACTTGACACTGCATATCAGCACATTTCTACTGCAATAACTAAAGGCCAGGCTGGCCTTTAATTCCCCACAGTGGGGACTGAAGGAGACAGTCAGAGGTGGACTGAAGAGACTAGTCTGAACAGGAGATCCTTTTCAGAACTCATCCTCATACAGTTGCCTGAACAGGGAAGCAGTCATGCAGGTTGAAACATGCACTGCCTGTCAGCACACAGCTCATCTTCTTCATATCAACTCTGCCAGTGAACTGTGGGAAATTTAATTACATACAATGGGTGGGATCTGAATATCAACAAAATGTGAATATTTATGTAAATAAAGATGCCACCCCATATTCCCACTCAGATTCAACAGAGAACTTTCAGGGCACTCCAGTCAAAAGAATGACTGCTGTGTGATCTGCTAGCTGCCCAGATAAACAACTCAAGTACTCTGTTACTCAGAGAAATCTTTGTGAAAATGCTCCAAGGATAAAAAAAAAATGAGAAAAGCTAGTTTCCTGTAGCCTTTTAAAAATGAACAAAGCTGCAGTTTGCCTGAAATTCTATTTGGAGCTAAAGAAATTGCCACTTGAGGACTGCTCTTTGTCACTGGCATTTGCATGTGAACTTAATCACACACCCTTCAGAAACGAACAGCCTCTTAACGACGGAAATTTCTCTCCTTTCAAACTGACCCTCTTTCAGTGCACCTTCATCTTCATGGATCTTAAATTGCACATGTGCTTGATTAACTGTGGATATTGAAAGAAAACAACATGCTCAGTGTGGAATTAAAGAAGCAGGTTAAACAGGCTAGCCGGGTTCAGTCTAATTCAGGCACTGACGGCAGCTGGTTGGAAAGCTGTGGGTGACCCATCACACAAGCCTCTGCGCTCAGGGCCTGACTGCGGAACTGCACAGTTCTCCCCACTCCCTGCCAGCGCTGCTCTTAACTTAGAATTTAAGTGGGAGAGACGTGCTGAGCTCCGCCATCTGGCACCGCAACATTTCCCGCGATGAAAACGGGAAAAACTCACGCCGCATATATTTAGAAAATACAAACAGGTGCCCACCGACGCGTACGATTAACTGCTGGATTTAGGCTGATCTTGAAATAAAAATGAAAATCCTCGTTTTCATTAGGGACACAAGTTAGGTGGAGGACAAGCTGCAGTACCCACAGAATAATCCGGGCTTGGCTAGGTAGCGATTATGGAAAGAATGGGGGGAAGGGGTAAAACTATGGCCTCCTTCTTATGGAAATCAGGAAGATTAACTCGCAAGGGGTTAATAAGTTCGAACTGATATTGGGAATAATCGCTGTTTACAATGTGGTTTTTACAACTACAGCCACGAAGATTATCAATAAGCCCCCTGCTACAAAAGCACAAAGACAGTATGTAGACCTATCCTTCTTTGCCCTAATTCCTGAAAAAGATTGAATAAATTAAGTGTATTTGATCATCGCCTCATTTACTAGTTAGTGCTGCCAACAGGAAGAGAAGAAACATGATTCTTCAGAAAGACACGGTTATCTCATCATGTGGGAAACTAACCTAAACTTTAGCATGTGGTGAACACATCTTAAATGGACACTTTAAGTGTAGGATCATGGCTCAAGTGGTGAACCTGGCTCCTAACAGTAAGTCACAGCTCTAAGCATGTGGTAAACATGGCTGTATGACACTTAAATATGGAACATAACCAGAGGGCAGCAAACATGGCTCTAAGCCTGTATTGAACATGGTTTCTTGTCTATAGCAAGCATACTGCTGAATATGTGCCAAGCACAGCTCAGTGCCTGCATTAAGTCCTCCCTTGTAATGAACATTGCCTTTACACCATGGCAAATGAAGCTCTTAATTTACAATGAACCTGGCTTTTACCATGTAGTGCAAATAGCTCTCGCCGTCTGGAAAATAGCTCAGTATTAGGCGTGATGAGTATGGCTCCATTCGTGTGGCAATATCAGAACATGGCAATAATGAGTTTATTTGCCAAATACAGTGTTACAATAACAGTATCTTTTTTACGATTTCTTTTTTTCAAACATTATATTCCATTTCCCTGTGTGTGTGTGTGATGACTGCGCCTCTCACCGTGTGGCGAACATGGCTCTGAGGGAAGAGAAGGTGGCAGCGTCCTCCTTCAGGGCCTTGAGCTCATTACGAAGCTTCATCATGGTCTCGGTCACCATGGCCTTCTCGTTCTCATACTTGCTCTTCAGGTTGGCCAGCGCCACCTCGGCCGTCTGTCAGAGAGAACGGAGAAGATGCTCGTCAGATAGGTGTGACATTTTCCAGGGCTGACGGCTGCAGCTTCTCCAAATACACAAAATTATATTTCAGAACCTGCTAGGGAGGACACCAGTTCAACTGTGGCACTGGAGAATTTTTAGTTATGCATTTTACTTACAATATATTTATTTCCATTTCTACAGCTTTGTTCAAAGGGTTTCATTATCTTAAATTATAGTCCTAAAATTTCCATGTGTTTCTCTCAATGTGAACAGAAACCACAGTTTCAAATTAAACATCCCCAAAGAGGCTCATCAGCAACTGGACTCAACCTGGAGGTCTAGGGTTGTTTTTGTAACCTTTCACCCCTCCCCAGTAATTAAGAAAAGCCCTTCACTACAAACAAACAGATACAAATAGCTGACGTGTCTACAGACCGCAATAATGGCAGCCCTACTGTGCGTCTGATGCACGTTTGCTCAGCTGTGTTTGCTGCAGCAGGTGCCCACCCAGCCTGTGCCTGCACAGAAACACGGGTCTGCCCTCACCTGCTTGTTGGCCTTGAGCACGGTCCTCAAGGTGGCGATCTGCTCCCGCTTGGTGCTCAGGAGGGACTTGAGCTTCAGGATCTCCTCCATGCAGGCCTCCTTGTCCTTGTCCGCCACGGGGCCCAGCTCCAGGGTGGCCACCCTCTGGCGGGAGAGCTCCGTGGTGCGGTCCACCGCCATCTGCAGGTGCTTGATCTGGTCCCTGATGATGGCCACCAGGTTGTAGATGTTCATGGGCTCCCGGCGCGCGTCCGAGACGGGGGAGGGGAGGGAGGAGACGGGGGACGGAGTGGCGTCGCCGTTCTCGGCCTTTCCGGGTTCGGGGAAGAGCCCTTTGGTGAGCAGGATGGGGGAGCGCCGGCCCCGGCCCTCGGGGCTGCTGCGCCCGCCCTTGCCCTCCTTGTAGAAGTCGAGCATGACGCGGTTGGGCGTCTCGTTGTTGCACATGCACACGTGGTTGTACAGGTTGGCCAGCTCCTCGCTGAAGGTGACCAGCTCGTCCTGGGCGACGCTGAGGCTGCCCTGCGACTCGCCGGCCACGTCGCTCACCTTCTTCAGCTCCTTCTCCAGGCGCACCACTTGGTCCCGGTCCGTGCGGTTGGTCTTCTCCAGGGAGGACAGCTTTTCCGACAGCACCGTCACGTCGCTCTCCAGACGGCCCTTCTCCTCCTCGTACTTGGACTGGCAGTCTTCGTACTTGGCCTTCAGACCCTTCAGCTCCTCCTTCAGGTCGCCGATCTCCGAAACGGCCACCTTGTACTTGCACTCCAGGATCTCGGGCCCGTTGATGTCCACCTCGTAGTAGTCGCCGTCCTCGTGGCTGTCGCGCTCCTTCTCGTTGTCCAGGGCCGACTGGCGCTCCTTGCTGGCCTGCAGCTTCTTCATGGCGTTGAGGTTCTCGGTGAGTCGGCTGACCTTCTCGTGCTGCTCGGACAGAGCTCCGCGAGCATGCTCCAGCTGTTTTTGGGAGTCCTGCAGGGTGGACAGCAGGTTCACCTTCTCCCTCTCCACCTAGGAGAAGAATGGATAGGCCAGTTAAATACACACTGGGCTCATAAAGAAGGGCTAATAGCTCTGTTATTAATGTTCATGATTCCATATGCAAGGCAGACATGATAGCCTTGAAAATTATCATAAACTGGCCAACACATGGTTTAGTTTTTATAAAAGTAAATATGGTGGAGCATTTGAGGCACTTTAATCCTTTGTGGTTGTCAGTTTAGAAAGTTGTCAAAGGATTCAGAAAATCAATTTCACTGTCTCACAGTACTCCAATGGTCTGTTGCCCCAAAGGGTAAATTCATTGTGTCACCTTGGATTAGGAATATGGAGGCTCACATGTGTCCATATTGAGAGATGAAAGAACACTTATGACATATTCTGTGTGGAGATTGCAGTTCTGGTCTACGCCACAGCCACCTTCAGCACACCAACTGCAGACAGGGTAACTATATATTTGAGAGGTTCATCAGCGGCCTAATTTTGTTACTCAGACAAATGAATTAATAATGAGGACCAGAATCCTTTTCACCTTCATTAATAATTCAGGCTTGTGAAAGGAAAGCCAAATATGCTGTTCCCAGCGAGAAGGGTCAAGATTTAATTTCCCTAAAAATAGAAATGTGCTGATGAATAGATAAATGAAGATGAGGAGAAAGGCAATGTCCAAAAGTACTCAGGCTTGAAGTGTAGGTGTACAGTATGACATTTCACATTTCCATTCTGATATCCTTGAAATAATTCAGTCTATAAGGTGAACCTTAATTAGCGTTGTTACTAAAAATCTATGTTGTAATCTGAAATCTATATTATGTTCAATTTTATGGATATTTATTGACCTCATGAGGTCTCCATCTTTAGAGTATTTGATACATTCTCACCACTACCAGTGGCATCTTTGAAATGAATAAGAAGAGATCCAGAGTAGCTAATTCTCTAAAAATGGATAAACACAGACTTTCTAGAATAAAGAACTTGAATAAAGTAACGCATCTGTTATGAGTGGATGCCAGGGATAGATTATCTGGGGATCAATAGGACATGACAAGGGTATGAAAGCTCCTGAATAATTAAGGAGTGTTCAGATTTCGTTATCTTGATTTCAAGAAGTTGCCTCCATAAACAAACATTCCCCATGACTGGTTAATCCTTTTAGACTCTTCACTGGCCTAACAATGGCCTGACCCTGGCAGAGTCAGAGAAAGTGCGGCAGCCAGGATCCGTGGTTTGGCAACACCGCCTTCACCAGGGACTCCCCTGCGCACCATGCCGTTATCCTAGCGTCCCACACGGCGGTATCCCATAAGGCAGGATGCAGGGTGATTTGGTGACAGATGGCACGTGACAGATCGCCGCTCTTGCACACCTGCAGGATGCTGGGGGGTGGGGGTGGGCGTTTCGTCACGGATTATCTCAAGTTCCTCTTAACAGGATTTAGTCCTGGGACCTGGAGGCTTAGAGGTGAGGAACTACGGCAACATAAAGAGTTAGCAGAAGCCAAAGCTCCTCTCCTGAGCGTGGACAGCTGCCTCCATCCAAGCAGCACCCTGCCCATTAACAAGACATCCCTGAAACTAATCCCCCGCTCCGGACTAGAAGGGCTAACATTGAGCTGTAAACACAGGGACGTTATTTATGACCTGCCAGTGTAGTTCAATATGGCAAAGAACAAAAAAGGCTTCTGCCCCTGTGTATATAAAGATTTTCCTGCCTATACTTCATATAGGTTTCTGGATGAAAACAGATGCCCATAATTTAAAACCGATCTATGTAGTGGACTGACGGAGCGGGAGACATTCCTTATGCCAGGCTCAGAATACACGGCCAACAAAATCTTTAAATTGCTGTACAGCTCACACTACCCTACAATCTATCCTGTACATTTTTGCCTCACTGACGTAGTGGTGCACACACTTAATGCTGTGACACATACTGGGGGTCACTAGCTATGGAACCATTTGCTGGATTTTGGTCATGAGGGATGTTGATACTCGCTAGAATTAATGCGAAAATCTGATGAATTCTGACGCTAATTGTCAGATGTGAGCCAGAATAAACGCTGCACTGATAAAGCAGGGAGACTGACTGAGCTCTGGTCAAAGTCAGATATTTAATACATAGCACAAGTGTTCTGCTGTTGCTCTCACTCTGATTGTGCATCTGCGAATGTGTTGTCTTCCTGAAAAGGCAGCCATGTTGTTGCCAGAGTTTAACCAGCCTACCCTTCCATCCCATTTGGCAATGCAGAACGTGAGGCGCTATTTTTTTTGAGGCCATGATGCTACTATTGTGCTATGTTTTCTCCCAGATTCCTCCGCATGGCTTTCTGGTGAGCTCATTGGCTGTTGTTGATCACTGATCTCAAGGTTAGCTCTAATACACTGTAAAAAAGTTCTGAATACTCAACATTTCAAGACAACTGACTTCACTATATTAAAAAAATGAATTAAAACTATTTATTTATTTATCTATTTATTTATTTATTTTACAGTGTGCAGGAGTGGCACAGATTTGTTCCCGATAAAATGAAATGAGCTTAAAAATACCAGGTCTGGAACTTGTCCAAGTCAGCCAGAGAGGGGTTCTGATCACATCTCTGATCTGCTTACAACTTGCAATGATCTGTAGCAGCTGCATGCACCGACAAGGTTGTGATTTGTGGAATTTGTCAGTGATCTCCAAAATTTGTCCCAGACAGCTAAATCCTAGCAAAAAAGTGTAGCGTGATCCCAACCTTGGTGCTTTATTTCTTTGGATTTATAATGTTCTCACAATTGATTATCCTCTGAATGAAACAAGCTGGACGGCGGGCGGCGTACCTGCATGAGCTGCTGTTTGAGCTTCTGGATTTCGGAGATGTTCAGCTCGCTGAGCAGGTCGTTGACGAGGCTGGGGGCGGGGTTGAAGAGGTCGTTCTTCTTCGGGGTGGAAGCCTTGTTGTCCCCGGGGCCGTTGGCCAGCTTGCTGAAGCTGTTCTCGTAGCCGTTGAGCGCGTCGTCGTTGTTGGGCTCGGCGGCGTCGTCGCTGAACTTGAGGCCGTCCAGGGAGATGCTGAGGGGGCTGTGGTACATGGAGTCGCCGATGCTCATGTAGTGGGACAGCTCTTTGCGCAGGTTGTTCTTCTGCTCGCGCTCCGTCTTGATGGTCTCCAGGGCCTCCCCCAGCTGCCGCTCGGCGATCTCCTTCAGTCGGATGGCGTCCTCCAGCTGGCTGTTGAGGAACTCCATGTCTTCCTCCAACCTGCGGATCTCGTGCTTCAGCCCCTCAAACTCCACCTGACAGAGACGGGAGAGCGAGAGACATTGTTTCAACACAGACACACACAACCCCATACAGACGGAGAACATCCTGGCACATAGGCAAGTCAAAAGGACACAAGAAGGTTTTTCTTTTTCCCAAAAACAATGGGTGTCGCACAGGCATTTGTTTCAAAGCGTCTTTTGGAGAAAAAAGGGTAAATTCTTGTGCATAATTCAAGCAGCAGAGTTCGCACCACTAGATTCACAGTTATGAAACATCACATGACTTCAGAATCAGGGTGACTAGCCTGTCCTAATATCACAAACAGGAGTGCTGCACTGTGATGGACAAATAATATGACTGTGTTGCCATTCTAATAATGTAGAATGGCATAACTGCACAATGTATAAAAAGTGCAAAATTGATACATTGTGTTGCACTTGTCACCGTTCTGTATTGTGCATTTGAATTCTCAGCCATGAGTAATCTGTTAAAATATTTATAGTACACCTAACATCATGTTTCAGCCATGTTTGATCTAAGCAACAATCGGAACCATTACAGAGAAACCCAACTGCACCACGATCATACAAGCTCTCCCTCAGTGTCACATGCTGGATAAAACGCTGTATTCAAGTTTATTACAGCTGAATATGGCTTTTGTATTTTTTTCATATATATCACTCACCAGAATGTTTACCAATGGCTTAGGGCAAAAGATTTTTTCTTTACATAACAGACATGCCTGCAGATATCAGTTTAACAGAATTTTTCCATGAGCAGATACAGAACTAAAAGGCCCTTACACAGAGATTAAAAAAGACAAATACACGCATTCCAACACATTTATATTCATGGAACTTCAGTTTCCCAGAGGCTTGGATTAAAATTAATTGGCTCACAGAGCGTATGACTTCTGGATGGTTTTTATTGCTTGGTTATCAGTTGGGGCTATAATCAGGAAGAGATACCACTTAACTTCCTCTCACTACTCTCCAACTCTCCAGACCTACCCCATCATTTCCTGTCACTACTCTCAAGCCGCACCCATCACTTCCTGTCACTACTCTCCAGGCCCACCATCACTTCCTGTCACTACTCTCTAGGCCCACCCATCACTTCCTGCCACTACTCTCCAGCCTCACCTATCACTTCCTGTCACTACTCTCCAGCCCCACCCCATCACTTCCTGTCACTACTCTCCAGCTCCACCCATCACTTCCTGTCACTATTCTCCAGCCCCATCCATCAATTCCTGTCACTATTCTCCAGCCCCATCCATCACTTCCTGTCACTATTCTCCAGCCCCATCCATCATTTCCTGTCACTACTCTCCAGCCCCACGCCATAATTTTCTGTTACTACTCTCTACCACAAAACCATCACTTCCTAACATGTTAGCTCTGAACTTAATTTCCTTTCTCAACTCTTTGGCCCCACCCATCCACATCCTCTCACCTGACTCTGCTTGAGTATGGACACCTGCTTCTGCAAAGAGATGTTTTCCTCTTCCAGCTCGGTGTAGTCCTGTAACAGACGTGCCTCCCGGAACTTGTACTCCTTGATGTCATCACGAAGCCGGCTTCGCTGCAGCTCCACCACCTGGCTGTTCTGTAGCACAGAGGGGAGGAAGGCAAGGGACTGAATCAGTACATTAGAACCACCACGTTGTCATTTTGAAATAATGAGAAAGAGAGAGGGTCAGAGTCAGTCCTGTGACTGAATGACATCACTGATGCAGAGATGAAAGAAAGTGAGACTGTCGGTGCAGTTAGCTCCTCCATCCCAGTGACCTGGGACACAGACACAGGAGCAAGCCCCAGTGAGCAGGCCACACTAGTCTTTGCTGTTGACATTGTAACTCTACACACCATGATCTTCCAAGTAGGCAGCCTCAGCTGCCAGGTATATCTCATAGCAGGCTATCATAAGGTTCCCTCTGCAGAAGAGACACAAGGTTTGGGCTGAGTCCAATAGAGGAAGCTCATGATCAAAAAGACATTCAAATAATGCAGGAAGACAAACTCTGATTTACAGCAACCTACTTACCCCACAGGAGATAATCATTCTCTCCAAAATAATGGTGGTGCTCAGAAACGCTCAGATGCAGCTTAGATCACACCGATCATGTCAGGACTACACACAGGACATTCCAGCACATTTCTCTGTGCTGGATGACTGCACATTGGTGCAGTTGAGCACGCTTCCTGAAGCTCCACCAAGACGGCTTAACACTGACCCTAAAATGGAAATTCCTGACAGCTCAGAGCGGACTTATTCATCTCTGAAGCCCAGTGAGGATGAACAGGAGATTCAGATTCATTAATATTAAAAATGCCAGAGGTAGTGAGCTTGGCAGAGGAAACGCTCCTTTGATTCATTCTCCTTGAGCACCAGGCCCAGAGAAAGCAGGATCAGATAAGCCTAGCAGTCTGCAAACCAGGAAACCATAGAGGCCCCGAGGGAGGGGAGATCATTTTACCTGATGGCTCCATGGGTTTGATAAGAACTCCACAACAAAGGGATATGCCTTCATGGAGGCTGTACCCATGTGTGTGTATGTGTGTGTGTGTGCGTGTGTGTGTTGCGGACTATCTGAGACGCGATGCCAGCACCTCCTGGGTGTCTGAGGACCTACAAGTGATTAGGGGCGGGGCTTTGCGCTTACACGACACACAGGCACTAATCCAATCAGGTTACAGAGCGTCTGTCGAGGTGGCATGTCACTTGCCGCGCACGTCATCAAGTCAGAGATGAAGAGGGCCATTATCTCATCGCCCACGCGCAGGCTAGCACGGGACGGCTAGCTGAGAGGACTCATTACCATCTGAGCGTGTGCCAGCTGACGCCCACCCCGCAGGCCCTTAACTCAGGCCTAATGACATGAACCCAGCTCTCACAGCCCTCGCAGCTCTAATAGGGGCTCATTTCCAGGCACAAAAATGATGGAAGAGCCTGCAGCTCCGACAGCTGGCCAGCGCTGGCCCGTCAGTCAATCCATGCACCGACGCATCAATCAATATTCCCCTAATGAGGAATCTAAATCAGGGTCAGAAACACCTCTACATCTGAATGGGGAGATTTGTCAGCGTCGGCTGAGAGCAGGCTCTTGACTGAGAGAATGAAAAGCAATCGCGCTGTGCTGCAGACACTTTAGCTAGCGTCCTTCAACGAGTCCCTGTGTACACAGACTGTGAAATGAACCGCAATGAGACCGTTCTCTAAAACGCACACACCTACTGCAGCCTCTGAGGGGAGCCTCGTTAGGGCTGTGTAATATCACTCACAGCTGAGCTTGACTGGAACTGAACGGGAGGGACTGTAATATTCATGAAGGTCTGTGCCTGTTCAATCAGCACAGCGTTGCGGCTGGTGCGATCACCCTGGCAGGGCAATGATGAATAATGTAAGCCCAAACCAAAGATCGTTTTTCATGCGGCAACGTGCAATCATTAACACTGAAACAGCGCCATTCATCGTCACCAAAGCTTTGCTTCAGCCTCCATTCAGTGCATGGAGACAGAGGATGCTAGCGCACGACTGTGATTTGAGATGAACAAGCCGATTAAACAAAGCTATTATTACAGGCCAACCATTTTAGACACTTAAAAAACAGAGGGAACAATAAATTGGAGGCAGAAAATTCTAAACTAGACATAATAATAATTGTTCATCAGCTTATTTGTAATCACTTTGCTTGCCGACATACATGCTGACATACACAAACTCACACATACCTGCACACAGAGACACACAAACACACACATCATCCTTTTCAAAACTGCGGAATAGTCTGGAGGCAGCTCAGAAGTTAAATTCAGAGCAATCTTGCAAGGGAAATGACCTTAACCTTACAGAAAAATTTTCACCCTGGCCTGCATCAAGACCATTTCTTTTCAGAGAACCTCCTCGGCAAAGATGCAAAAAAGACACTGAACCCAAGATGTTCACGTAAAAATAAGGAAATCTCTGTGTATTAAGGCTGAAAGCTGGTCACAGCACAGTCAGTCTGACTGCTCATGAAACTCTTTAGAATGAGATTATGCGAGCCTGTAATCGGGTTTTTAATGACGGAGAAGGGGTTTTCCGCGAGCAGCTGAAGTCCTGTCTGAATGACAGCTCAATTCGACCGCTCACAACAGACTTTAGTGACAATGGACCCAAATGCTGGAGAGCCCTGACTCAACCCGGCAGCCTCAGGATCACGGGGAGGCTTTGGGCTTGAGGTTGGAGTCCTGGTGGAAAAGGTGTTAAGCACAGGCTCTTCTTACACTGCAATAAAAGGCTAACTGCAAGCCATATCCAACAGCCATCGTGTGACATTAAACTTAACCACCGAGGTAATGCGATTTGATGAAAAGCTTATCAAGTGTCACAAGCCCAAATTAATGTTATTGTTAAAGCAGGTTTTCTACTTAAATCCTAAACAAAGCCAACTACATTTCCCTAACCCGTCAGCCAGCTTACTGCAGCCCTCAGGGACAGTGGCAGTATGGGGCACGATTTCTGTCTGACAAAAAAGCCAAAAAATATTTACTCAGGCTTTGGAGGCGGCAGTTGGCTGCAAGGGGGGCGAGGGGTGGTCAGTCCAAAGAGACAGAAGGCGGGGGGGGGGGGGTCTGTATTGGGGTTGGTTTGACTTCCCACCTCATAAACACCACAGTCAGGAGGGGTCCTTTATCAGCATAATGAAAGGCTTCATTTAGAAGACCCTCCGCCCCGTGCAGCGTTGTTGTTTTCAATCAGAGACTCCCTCCTCCCTAATCTCCCCCACTGGGCCCCTGCAGCTGCCCCACACCACCCAAGGGGTGAGAGGCGACCCGTGTTTCACGAGAGGCCAGGAGCCACCCACCAATTACTCAGGCTCTGTGTCTGAGTATGTGTCTGAGTGAGTGTCTGACAGCAGGTTCTTCGGTTCCATCTCCCCCACTCTTCCTTTGTGACTGAAATCCCTGCGTACAGTATCTTTCAAACCCCACTTTCAGGGAGGCTGAGCTTCACGTGCAGCACAGTGAGCAGAGCAGGTGGAAATCTCTCCTCTGAGAGATTACCGTGCAGCCTAAGAGTTGATTTCAGGACCGAAGGCTTTCCCTCTTAATCCCTTATCAGCAAAGGAAGCACATCAATTTTATCATTTCAAAATGTTCTTTCACAGGGTATCACACCATAGGTACTGTGCTTAAAGTAAATCAGTTATTTTAGTAGAGAGAGTCCCGTCTGCGCTGAAATTCAGGCCGATTATCCCTCGGACAGATTCTGAGACCACGCAGCTTGCGCGCGGAGGCTGAATCGTTTCCTAGATCGGTTTGTCCCCATAAATCCGCACACCGTAAGCTCAGGCACATTCCCCGATTGGTTTTCTTGGAAAGCGGCATGATTTCAGATGGCAGGTGTCAAGATTACAAACGCGACAACGGGGAAAAGGCGCCGTCTGTCCGCGAGTCTGCCTCATACGATGCTGCTGACAGCTGCTGCTAACAAACAGAGCCACAGCTCCACTGAGGGTCAACGCTACTCCCACTGCATGGTTTAGGCTGAATCATGGCATTTCAACATAAAAAAAGTGACGGGTTTGGATCCTTCTGCATACAGTAAAACTGCCACACTACATCTCACATAGGACTGGGGGAAGGGGGGGGGGGGGGGGGGGGGGGGGAGGTTGGAGGAATGCTGTAGCCAGCCGGTCGGCTTTTCAAAGCGAAGGCCAAACACGTATATCATTCATCATCCTATCTCTAATCCGTATCAGCACGTGAAATACTGGGATTGCGGTCAATGCCTTATAAAAAAGCATCTACATCCGGCAAAGGAAGATGTCTGAGGGAAATTAGCTCAGATCCCTCGCAGGCGGGCAGATGGGGGTATAAATAGACGTGCTCTGTAATGGTGCGCTGGGCTCAGACTGGGAAGCCCGGCTGCTTTGAGCCGGCCGCGCTCCATTACGGCTCACGACAAGACACAAAGCTGCGTTTCACTTTTCAGAGAATTCTGAGAGAGAGACACACACACCCATCTCCCTAACAAGTGAGCCGGCGAGGGGAAACCAGAAACTGGCCCTGTGTGTTTAGTTCTCTCTTCCTCCCTTTCTAATACCGCTATACAGCTATTGTTACATGTAGCATGTCACGTGTTCATGATGTGCATTGAAATAATAAGCCATCTGCGTAATTGGATGCTACCGTGAATTATGGAGTAGAGCAATTTTGCTGTCTGTGGTTAAATTAATCCACACGTAAAATCATTAAGAAATCAATGGCAATTTCTTTTAATGCATTTCAGTAGGGTCAGCACAGAAGGCGGGAGGACGGCACAAAATGACGGTCCACCTCCCTGACGTATGAAGAGTGGTTTGGGCGTGGTGATCTTTCAGGGCGATTACATGCGGAACATCTGGAGATTTTAAACTTAATAATTTAACACCGATATCCAATGAGATCAGGTTGGATTGAGTAAGTGCGCCAGGGCCACCGGGTTAATGTCAGGATCCCAGCTGAAGAGCTCTCGGTTCTCCGGTCACACTACAACACTCGTGTCATTACTAAGCATGCTAGATGGCAGACAGCCAGACTACGCCACCAGGAACTCTATGCCTGTTGAGAAGACCCGTTTCACATCAACCAATGAGACCACAGCTTCCTGGTCATTCTAGAACAAATGTCCTGTCATTCTCCAAGGGCTTCAGTATCTCAGGGAGTAGTGGCAGACTTACTGTTGCAGGCAGGTACAATTAAACTGGATAAGCCAAAAGGGTGACAAAAACAGCCTCTTCACACCCCCCCTTGATTGGCAGCCACTTGGGTTACACCTAAAACCGTATTTTGCTAATTAAATTCAACAGGCATGAATAAGTAGTTTAGTGAGCCAGTTTAGTGAGGCCTGTAATAGCATGTTTTGTTTTTCCCCATTTTAATTGGTTGCCTGTGGGGTGAACAGGGCACCTATGTCCAGGTGGGTGTGGCTCAAATGATTTACTGTGAAACTGGGGAGCAGCACACCCACTGTCATGTATCCAAAAATATGCCAATTCAGTCACAGTATGACCTGAGCTTCAGGCCCATGACACTAAGGTTCACACGGCCTATATAGCAAAAAAAGATGAAACTCCGGGAGGAGGTGAGTGCCTCTCTGCAGGAGAAATGAATGCAAATGTGCGCAATAATCAGCCAATTTTCCAGGCATACCTGCCAGGAGCTTACGGTACACTTCACAACACCGGGAGTGAGCAACCTCACGCATAACTCTTAATGCTGTGTGTGTGTGTGTGTGTGTGTGTGTATGTATATATATATATATATATATATATATATATATTCCACTCCATACCATAAAGAGTGGAATATATCATTATACATAGAAATGTGTCATGGTCTTCTAATCCTTCTTAAACGTCAACCACAAAATTCTTAAACTAAAGCGGTGGATTACTGTCAGAGAGATGATGTGGCAGAACCACACTTACTGACTAAATGCCTTCCCTAATTATTTCACAGCAAGGGGGCTGGGACGGGAGTGTGGTGTTCACAAAGGCACTCGCCTGGTTCCACTGAGAGCGGGAGTCACTGATGTGTACACAAATCCCTGACAGGAAAGAATAGGGCTTCATTTTGTGGTCCGGGATATGTCAGTTCTGCTGAACGATTCGTGGCTTTTAAGAGTGTGTTTAAATGGAGAAACACGTAAGGAAATCAAATTTCTACTTTGTACTACTTACTTATTTTCAGATAACCTTAAATGCAACAGGCTAAGGAGAATGGACAGATGATGCGCCTTGTCACTTAACCTGCATACAGCTAAGCCACTGAAAAAAAACATACTACTAAACATAAAGGGCTTAAGCAGAAAACAGCTTTGGTCATATTAAATTAAACTAATTGTGAAATATACTGAAAATAATTCAATTTACAAAACAGCATGCTTGATTTTCCCTATACATTTAACAGGGACAGTGGATATATATATATATATATATATTTTTTTTTTTTTTTTGCCATTTAGGGGATTTCCTAGGACCAAGCACATTACACCCTACAGCGGAAGGGCACTGCGGTCTTCATCCGCAGCGCAGCTGATGAAGGCATTTCTCAGGATAAGCAGAGAGCTGGGAATGAGACACGCTCGAACGCGCCGCAAGCTAAAAATGAGTTAATGGTGTCACGCGCATTACAGTGGGGCCTTTCTCGGTCTCACTTCCCTTTTTCATGTCTAATCCTATAACTCAGCCACGTTGGAAAATACCACTAATTACAGCCCGCAAGCTTTCATGCCGTCACACACATTCTCCCCGCTCTCTGCTCCTCCAGAGACGGTGCGCCCTCCCCGGCTCGTCTCCCCGGCCTGTGGGCGCCACGCATTTCCTGCCATTAGCCCAATCCATGGCTGGAAGCGTAGAGGTCAGTCGAGCGCCCTGCAGGGTGTTCATCCAGAGGGGGGTGACACTCTGCAAAGCAGCCGGGACAGTAGGAAGTCCTGACCTTGACCTATGAATGAATAACCATGCTGCGCCTCCATCAAATCCATGGAGTCCCATCACCTGACCCCTTCAGAGCCAGAGGTCACATACTCCCTTTCCCCTTGAGTTCGGGAAGGTCAGTCACTCTTTCAAATGCTCCCAAGCACTCATCTCTCATAACAATCAAACATAATCCTACATGAACTACAAGAACACATTACCAAGATAAACACTAATTATGAAAAAAAAACACACTTTCTGTTTCCAGAGGACTCTATGGCTTCCTAGCAAACAAAATAAAAAGTCATCTGTTCTAAGGATTTCTCAATATGACACCTCCGCTTTCCCCCTGTACATGGTGAGCTCCTCTGTTAGCCGCACTGTCACAGCTGAACTCCCTGTTTGGAACAAACAAAGCCAAATGCAGGGCACGGTTACCCAGAATCCACTGTGAGGACAGGGTCTGAAAGTTTAATCAGCTCTCCCTTCTTCTCCCTGAGAACTCTCTGGGGGCAAGGACAGGGACTCCATCTCTCTCATCTCTCTCAGCTCTCCTCTCCTTTCCCTCCCTCCCTCTTCTTCTCTCCTATCTTCACTGTGCTCACTACACGCATCGCAGGTGAGACAATGGGGTCTTTCAGTTATATCCCTTAAAATTATAGTTATATCCCTATAAATTAGTTAAGGTGCTGGAGCAGCCCTTCATCGAAGGCTCTGCTGGTGTTGAAGGTGGATGAGCGTAAATTAATGCATTCTTTTCATAAATGATAAGATGGTAAATGTCTCATGTCTCATGTGAATTGCTTTGCTTGGGTGCTTTTCAGTCTCATGTTCCTGCAGATGTCCCTGCTGTTAAAGTAGGGCCTTCATCAGTAACATCAATGCAACTCTCTCCTTGGTGAAATGTGTTTTATAAGAGCAGGTTTGGTAAAAGTTCATCTGACTGGGACATCAAAGCTGTGAAGAAACAGGGTAAGTCAGATGAAAGGGTTTTTAAAACACACCTGGAGTTTGGTTTTTTCCAGTGGTGCCTGGTGTTTCAGACCTGACCTGGAAACAACAAAGCTGAAAACCTGGAGCGAAACCCTGTGCTCGCCTTCACACCTTTCTTTATGCCTAACCGTCTTAACACACAACACAGCTTAATCTACAACAGACAGACAAGGCATGCATGCATGCAAAAACACACACAAACACACACACGCACGCACATGGGAGTGCATACTCATACACACGTGCGCACATGCACGCACACGCGCACAGTAAGAGCAGCAAACACACATGATGACATCCCATCTGCGTGGCAACAGCCAGGCAAGAGCTGGTAGAGCTACAGCTACGATCCTGCACTGAATAATAATGGCTGTAGGATTTAGCCTGCTAGGACAGCGATAGAGAGATATACAGAGAGACAGCATGAGAGGAGGAAAAGAGAGCGTATATTTTATCTGGAGACGTGGGAAGGTGCCATGGAGACTGTGTGTAGGAGACGCAGGCATAGTGATCAGGCTCTCTCCCCTCCCCCGATTCTGCCTGGAACACAAGCGTCTCCTTATACTGCAATGCAGTGATGGTCAGACACCAGCTGGGCTGTCACACACTTGGCAGTAGCCATAACTAGCCTGATTTGTCGAATTACATGTGGTGATGTCATCTCCTGGAGCCATCAGTAAGCCCCCCGTCGTTCCCCGTTGCAGCACAGCGGGCGAAGCGTCGCCTACTCCACACCGCGCTCTGCGCAGCTGCAGGAGCTTCCGGCTGGCGCCCGTTTCGGGGCGGGCACTACTTCCCATCCTGGCATGCACAGCCACTGCTGCATAGCCACTGCGGCAGCTGAGGAAGCAGGCGAACGGCCAGTGGACTTCACATACCGCACACTCCCGCTGCTCAGCTGCAAACAAGGCAGAAATGAGGCCTGCCCCAATCATGCACCATCACCATAAAACTACACCACCGACAACAGCATCGAGCGTGCCGCAGTTCACTGTGTGCGGGTGAGGGCTGCATACAGTACACAGCAGAGTTTGGCTTTGCACAGGCTAAGCTAATTACAGACTTTAGTAGCAGTTCAGTTCTGTGCAGCTTATGCTCAGCACAGTGCATTCTGAGCAGTTCAGTTCTGCACAGACTATGTTCAACAACAGCCTCAAGAGCAGCTTGGCTACCTATTCTCCACCCACAACCTTTATCCTCATTACCAAGAAACCCTGCTGCCCAGACATGCTTAAGAAAAAAAAACTTCACAAGACTGTTGTGAAACAGGGAACACTGAGCAGATCTCCTGTTTTCACTTCAAACAGTCAAACTGAAACCATGTCTCAGGTCTGGAAGCATGGAAACCCACATCTGGAAATGGTGAAATCCACCTTGAACAAATTTGGCAGTGAGGCAAAAAGGAGCCAGCCAGTTTTAGAAAAGGATTCGGAAGCTTCTGAAAATCTTAGGCACTATGACAAAGCTGTCAAGTTAAAGATGTTTATGCGGAAGTACTTGCCATAATCTCCACTTTTTTTGAAAACGCACACTTGTTGTTTTCTGTGCAATGCCTGCAGAAGCTGAAATGTAGCCTACATGTTTCTAGGGTCTTCCCAAGAACCAGCACCCAAACCCTACAACAAACACAGTCAAATCCCGTTTCTGAAAGAAACAGTTATTTACTCTGTCTGTAAACAGACTGATCACTAGCTTGAGCAGTGTACACGAAACAAGACACACAAATAGCAGTGGAGTGTCGCACCATAGAACAGCGGTGGGATAACTGAAAGAGAAAGAAAAAGATACACAGCAGTTGTGGTGTATTTTTCTCCAGCTTCAAAGTACAACAGGAAGAGGAGGGCACAACAGCAGTGGAAAATAAACACACTCAGGCAGGGCTGGGCCCTCCAGATGGCGGCTTTCCTGCAGGACCGCCCCTCCCCCCAGGCCTCCAGCCCCCCTCCCAGGCCGCAGACTTAATTCCTGTTCCTGTATTTTGGGGGGGGGGGGGGGGGGAGGGGGCACACTCCTGGGACAGGGTGGAAACGGACAAGCCGTAGCCTGCTCCTGCACATATCCCCCCAGAGAGACAGGCGTATCTCTGGGGCAGATCACACCCAGGGATGAGACGGAGTCTAAAGCTGACAACGTCTGGGGGGTGAGGGCTGGGGGGCGGGGAGTGGGTGGAGGGTTCGGGGGCTGGAGGTGAGGGCTGGGGGGCGGGGAGTGGGTGGAGGGTTCGGGGGCTGGAGGGCGGGCTGGAGCCCTGGGGAGAAGGGCAAGCTCCAAAAACAAGACGACCCCAAGAAACAAATACACACGGCTGAGCCAGTCTCTGGTGAGAGATCTGCTCTGAGCCCCGAGCCCAACACAGCTGCTCGCGCTGGAAGCACAACAGCCACCAAGGGCCATCCCCCTCTCCCCCTCTCCCCATCTCCCCATCTCCCCCTTACCCTCTCTCCTGCAGCCATCAGCGCTCAGCCCAACCCAATGCTTCAAAGGCAGCCGCGCACATTCTGCCTGTAAGCCCTGATTAGCTGACAGGTGAAGATGTCCCACCCCCACTGCCTGTGGGCAGAAGCCCATCTCACAGAGATCAAACTCCTGATCCAGGAGTGACAGAAGCTGCCGTACCAACCCCCCTAATCCCACCCCCTCTCCCCTTCTCCCCTGAGCCAGACACCACGCCTCATTCAAAGAAGCACACAGCCTTTCAAGGTGCAGGGCTTTTGTTATCTCCATCCTCTCCAGACTGAGGCTCACTCTTTCTAAATGAGGGTCAATCAGCACTGAATTCAAGCTGAATTAAAGAAGGTTACATGCTGCTTAAATTACAGTCAGAAGTTCATTGTCGTTTCCCCCTAGCGTATTATATGAAGAGTAGAGTGCTGCCTTTTGATCAGGCTGAAGCTCCCAGAATTCCATCTGCCATTCAGTTGGGGGCCCATTACGGAATCCATACTGCTTACCACTCTCTGTCTCTATACTGCTCTCCATCCAATCTCTGTCTCTATACTGCTCTCCATCCAGTCTCTGTCTCTATACTGCTCTCCATCCACTCTCTGTCTCTATACTGCTCTCCATCCAGTCTCTGTCTCTATACTGCTCTCCATCCAGTCTCTGTCTCTATACTGCTCTCCATCCACTCTCTGTCTCTATACTGCTCTCCATCCAATCTCTGTCTCTATACTGCTCTCCATCCGGTCTCTGTCTCTATACTGCTCTCCATCCACTCTCTGTCTCTATACTGCTCTCCATCCAGTCTCTGTCTCTATACTGCTCTCCATCCAATCTCTGTCTCTATACTGCTTTCCATCCACTCTCTGTCTCTATACTGCTCTCCATGCACTGTATCTTTTCAGAAATTAACCTGTGTACCTTCTATTTCCAATAACATGAATTCACAATAAAGATTTCCATCTCTGCTTGACTCCATATTTAATGTTTAATGTACTATTTCATCTCAAGCGTTCTGCAGAAAGCAGGTGGCTATGAATATTTGCTGGCAATGACACCATTTCACCATCAGAACACAATTCCAAGCAAAATCACCATCGATATCTGCAGGGCTGTTTGAAATGGCAAGTATTCAGAGCTGAAAACGTTCCAGGCCTGGCTGGTCATGAATATTCACCAAACAGCAAGAGCATCAACGGCGCTCTTCAGCAGAGACCCTGGGGAAATGCAGTAACAGCCTGTTAAAGCTGAGCATTATCAGCGTTAACACTGTCCTCTGTCCAGTGATGAGGCGGACCTGGCAGCGATTCTTACAGAGCTCCACAAGCCCCATCCCCTCACACACACAAGATCAGCTCGGCTGAGCCAACAGGAATCAGCCACCGAGCTGCGGGTGCAGTTTTCAGGGGAAGCAGCGTTCCAGGAAAAAGGGAAAAAAGCCGGACCATCAGATGGTTCCGCCAAAGGAAACGCCCGCGTGAGAAAGACGCACAGGGACACGTTGCAGATGCTCCCCGATTTAATCCAGAGCGGCGCCTCCTCCTTGTCCTCCTCCTCCGCTCCCTAACACGAGCGACAGAGCGGCAGAGGCCTAGGCTGGCCCCTGTAATTTTCGGCCCCACCCACCTGGGGAATTAAAAGGCTGCACGTACCACATAAATGACTGGGCGAGGCCCAGCATACGGGCACCCCCCTCCTGCTGCCAGTACATAGCAGGGGGGGGGACACAAGACTGTGAGTCTCACAGCGAACCTCACACACAGCACCAAGCTTCCTCACCGTGTCACGAGTTTTGTTACAGACGGGTCTGTCTGTGGCCGTGACAATGGCAGCGTTTGTTGCACGTTATTATGAGGCTGTTCCGTTCCGTTGCGAAAATGGCCGTGCGAGCTGGACAACAGAGGCATTCACCTCGGCCTTACACCAACTACTAGCCAAAAATTCAATCATTCTGACAAGAACAGCGTGACTGTGTCTTCAAAACCGTGTGCGTTAATACACACAAATGCATTTCAATAGGTGAAATTGTATAATATTTGTACAGTACATTCTCACACATCGCAGTGGATACACCAAGGCGATTTCCTTGTGGTTTTTGAGGTGTCTCTTTTCATGCAGGGTGTCTGAAACGTAACTGTGGGCAGGGCTGAGCCCTTGACCACATGAAGCAGGGCATGCATTAGAGTCTGTTTGGGAGTGTGGTTTCAGCAGAGGGCCTGTGGCCCAGCTCACCTCTCTCAGCTCCTGGGCCAGGGAGGCCAGCCGCTCGTTCTCTGACTGGGTGTTGGTCAGGACGTTCCTCATCTGCCTGAGCTCCGTCTGCAGCTCCAGGACCCTCTGCTCATAGTACGCCTCTTTGGAGGCCGACTCCTGGATGAGGGACTCCTCCCGGCTCTCCCCGTCCGCGGCCACCTTCTTGTGGTTGGAGTGAGCTTGTCCAAAGGCCTGGAGAAAGAAGAGAGGCAATGAGTGTCACGATCGGCCATCTTTTACACACCTGCTTTTGCACAAGCGTACAGCAAAGTTGCTCCAGTCATGGGGGGAAGTTAATTAAATCAACACCCTCAAGTAGCATTTCGCTCTGCAGTTGGCTAAAGGAAACAGACTCTGCTCATTTCACACCAATGGCACTGAGAAAAATCATTTCAGTTTCACAGAGCTTTGTGTACTTGTGAAAAAGGCTTTAAAAACGCCAGTAAGTCCAAGTGGCAACATGGCAACACTCATTTAAGGGCAGTCCAAGGGCTCGTCCATAGGGATATACAGACTTAATTATGGGAGCGACCCAGAGAGAAGAAGAACCAGGTTTCAGTACTGACAATAGAAACTGGGGGGTGGGGGGGCTCAGGATGAACATCAATCAATCAGCTGACCCACAGCCCCCGGGGGAAATTAGAAGATGAAAAGATGGACCATCTGCATAAGGTGCCGAATAAATGTATTTGTCCCTATCCTGATTTCCTCTGCTACTGCGTATTCGTCACACTGAATGGTTTCAGATCTTTAAACAAAAGGTAATAATATAAGACTGATATAAAATTATAGGAAGCGGAAGTATTTGGTTGCATTTACTTCTGTTAAGTTTGTTGTTGCTGTTATACAGCAGCTATAAATTTACATGGGAAATTACTTTTCCATGTGGGTGATATGGGTGTTTGATAACTTCTTTTATTAAATAACTAAAATAACAATTTTTTTAAATGTGTTTTGTGTTTACTTACTTTCCCTTTGTCTAATATTAAATTTTGTCTAAAGATCTGAAACCATTCAGTGTGACAAACATGCAATAATACAG
This sequence comes from Anguilla anguilla, assembly GCF_013347855.1. Classification (NCBI taxonomy): domain Eukaryota; kingdom Metazoa; phylum Chordata; class Actinopteri; order Anguilliformes; family Anguillidae; genus Anguilla; species Anguilla anguilla. Next base: position 17,206,786 of record NC_049211.1, on the reverse strand, counting down.
TAAATCAGGAATGGGGCAAATACTTTTTCACGGTACTGTACACCTGCACAAGTTCGAGACGGAATTCCTCTCTCATTCAGCACTCAAACTGAAGAACCTGCTCACCAATACAGCTCCAAGAGAACACGCAACTCTACAGCTGAGAAACTGCATGGGCTAAGCTACACTGCAATGCAAAAGCCATTATGGTCCAGAGAGTGTGTAGTAATAAAATGAAAAAATGGTGCATGATGAACTGAAATGTACAGAAGCAAGGGGCCCAAATTTGCAGTGAGTCAGGGAGCTGTAGTAATGTCCCCTGGCAGGGAGCAGATGTAATGGAGGAACACCTCTGAAAAGGCTGCGCTGTGTCCCTCAGCTGACCGCTAGCAGCTCTGCGGCGTGAGGTGCACTTCCGCACACGCCGCTACGCTGCTAATTCACTCTCCTGCATTGTGACCTTAATTTAATAATGGGCTGCGGGCTGCAGTGCGCATAGCTCCTGATCTGCTCTCTGGAGCGACACAGAGTGCACTCCGGGCTGGAGGAATCTGGGTTAGCCAGAAAGACATTCAGCTCGCTCATTATCCAATTCAAATCCGACAACCTCGCTTATTCATTTCAGATTTCATTTCTGGCTTGTCTCTACACGCAGATTTAATCCACAGGTTCACCTGATGCAGATGATACATGACCCTTTTTTAAGCTTCTCACACACGCACGTGACCATTTCAGACTTTTTCCCCAGCCTGCTCAGCGACTAGGGATTAGTCCCAGCAAATCCTTTTTGGAAATGGAAATCTGAACTTCAAATTATATTTTTAATGCTGACCTACTTAAACAACTTTTTTGACAAATCCGTTTTTTTAATCTGGTTTGGTGGGTTGAAGTGTCACGCATGGCATGGCCTTGATTAAAAAGATATCAAAGCAATGCCGGCATTCCCTGCAAGAAACATGTACTGACATCTCACATCTGAAACGGCGGGTTGTTTTCCACACTAAATGAGGCGGAGACACCAAACTGTACACAGGAATTACCATCCATTCACTGCAGGGCTGGAGTCACCCCAGAGAAACTCTACTGTACAAGTCTGGAGACGTTTAGATTGGTGATGTAAACATCTGTGCTCACCTGATCACACCCCCACCCCCAGAGACATGCACACAGTCACACAAACACACACACCCCATATATGCAATATTCAATACACACACACACATGTATACACACCCAATATGCAATCTTCAATAAACAAGCACACGCACGCACATACACACACCCCATAGCCTATATGCAGTCCTCAATAAACACACACACGCACACACACTTACATACACCCCATATATGCAATCCACAATAAGCAAACACACACACAAACATCATCCGTCACAACAGACTGCCTTGCAGAATACCAATTTCAATCCTCCAAACATGTGAGGGAACACTAGGCCTATTGACAGAAGGAGAGTGTCCCCCCCCCCCCCCCCAATACCAACACTAACGTCCCCCTCTGGGGGGCTGGGCACAGCTGAATCACCCCTGAGATCACACACACACACAGCGAAGCACGCAGTAAAACCCAGGCTTGGCTTTGACCTACTTCTCTGTCACTTCCCTCCTCATAAAGCCCGATTCCGCCTCCCCTTCCATCCATCATTCCCGCCATCTTGTTCCTCAGGACCAGACGGCTGTCACTGCTTCCGCAGCGGATGAGACAAGGTCAGATACAAGGACTATCAAGAGAGGAAGCTACAGTACTGCAGCGAATCAGACAAGTAATCAAGGAAAGAGGGGGAGAGAGGGAGGAGGGAGAGCAGAGAAATAGATGAAGAGAGGGAGGAAGCAGAGCAGAGAAAGAGAGGGAGAGTGGGAGGAGGGAGAGCAGAGAAAGAGAGGATGAAAAATCAGAAAGGTCACAAATCACTGCAGCAAAAGTAATGCAGCACTGATGGTGTACACGCTCTGTGTGCTAATCTGCACTGAACAGAGGGCTCAGGAACTCGCACAAGGGCTTTAAACTCATGAGGACTTCGATAAATATTAAAGGTGCATGAGCACTACTATATCTTTACAAGCATTTCACTCTCTTTGAGCGGCACAAGGGAAAACCTGATACAAATTAATGTACTGAAGAAAGAAGCGAGAGTACTGTCATTCTGAAAGGCAGTGCATCCGCTGTGTCAACAGCACCGATTCCTTTTTAAATACACCACTTGGCCTGATATCAGCAGGGACCCTGTAATGAAAGGCCTAAACCCCAGAGAAGGAAAGACACTGATCCACAGAGACCAATTAAATACTGCAGCCCAACATCTCCAAAATCCCCACATCGTCTTCATAGAACAGAAACCCCCTTCCCCTCACACAGCCACGCAGATACATACACATATACATACACCCACACACACACACACACACACACACACACACGCGCAAACACACCCTCACACACACACTCACACAACAGGTGGTGAGCAGAAGCGCTACCTTCCCCCATTTCCCACTGAGAGCCATGATATCACACCTTGCAAAAGAGGAGAATTACTGTTGATTTAGAAAGCCAGCAGCTAGCCTGACACGCAGACCAGGCAATCCTGCAGTCACATATCTTACAAAGACGACGCAGCTGAGCCAGCCAGTGACCTCCGAACTTGGCTGAGTCCAGCGAAGCAGGCAGCGGTGATACCGATCTTTACGGGCAGCCAGTCTGTTAATTGACTGGTTATAAATTGTTTCAGCAAGAGCCAAAGTCTACCATCTCAAGCCTAATCAAGGAAAATCTCAGTTAAGCAGCCGGCTGAGCTTATCTGACTAACAAGCAAAATTCTGACAGGAGAAACCGTCACAATCCATACTATTCCACAGATGAGACGGCAACCCCACTGAGGACAGGAAAAAGACAGCGACACCTGTGAGGACAGGTGGGAGCGCCACACCTGTGGAGCTCCAGCTGGTGTGAAGGGCGAATTCGAGTGACAGCTGCCCGTCTACTGCGCCCAACGCTTCCCAACGCTTCCCAATTATCCCCAGTCCTTAAATCCTTGGATCCCATCCAAGACCTCAGCGACTCATTCAAAGATCTCAGCACGTCCCACCCCCACCAGATCTGTCTCTGATTAGAGTCTCATACGCCGGCCCCTGGATTACAGAGATACACAGCGGGGCTACTGACAGTAATCTCTGGGTACAGCAGCCCAAGCCTACACAATGGCATGAAACCCTCATGGTTATTCATAGGAGTATAAAGGTTGTTGAAAAATAGCGATAAAGAAATATGAATCATTCAGCATTTATTGATATTCAGTCATTTGACAGAGAGCTGCATCAACACCAGTTAAAAATAAACATTGTGTGAACAGCAATAAACACACGCATTAATTGGCAGCATAAAGATACAGGCCATACTGCAGCAGAACACAGTTTGTAAAAGTAGAGACACAGAATGTGTGTGTTTGTTCTCTATGCTGTACCCAACAGACCGTAACTCGGATTCCTCTCATGTTCACACAAGATTCAAAGATCATACAAGGACATGCAGCTCAACCACGCGGCAGGTTTAGATTATTGTGACTCTGAAATGAGCTTTAGGCACAGGTCCTGTAGGTGGGGTGAAGAATGGTGCGGGGCGATGCAACCTGAGCGTGATATAGCTACAGGCCTGTTCGGTCTGAGCCACACCTCACCATCATCCACGTCCACGAACCTCCATCACTCAAACCACTGACCTTACTCCCCTCAGCAGCAAGCTACCATCTGTGAGTGTCCTTAGCCTGGCCAACCAGTCCCCTTCCATGAGTTTAATTATCAGTTGCTTATCTGATATAAGGAGTGAGTCCTGGTCATTTGTAAGAGAATGACCTTAAATGCAGTGTACCATGTGACTAAAGGGCACTGTGTGGAAGACAGGAGCACTGGAGTTTACACCTCTCCTGGGGGGGTTGGGGGGGGGGGGGGCGGGCTTGAAGGGGCCCTGGTCCACAAAGGAGGAAGAACAAACAACTTTAGCACAAACAGGGAGGAAACATCCAGAGGTTAGCATGGAACAAAGCAACATCAACAACGGTATTATAACTGAACATCACAACAAAATGGTCTTAATCCATCAGGAGTTCTAAAGCTGTCGGGGTTCAGCCGGTGGTGAGACCCCAAAATCCTCCCTGCTGAGAGAGTGCCCAGAGATCAGTGCGTCTTTAGAGGGGAGGAGCCTCCGCTTAGCCCTTGTGGCATCCGCCGAGGACGCGTAGGGACACGCTGTAATTACGGCACGTTCTAATCTGCCTACAATGGAGCTGCGGGGGGTCCGGCAGGCTGCTCACAATCAGCTGATTACAGGGTATCAGAGCCCAGGGGAAGGCCAACGCGTCCGAGCTGCTGCGATGTGATCCACGGCCACGAGCCTGACCACGAGCCTGACCGGCGTGACGCACAGCACCAGGCTTAAGCTCCTCCACAATGCGGAGGAACAATAATGCTCCTTCAGGGGTCAGCGGTCGACACCCCAGCACGAACCCTGCGGGTGGTGCTGGGAAGGGGGCTCAGGGAGGAACGCGCCCGTTGGTCCAGTCCAGAGCTGAGGAGAAGCTCTCCCTCCGAAAATGGGCTGCCTTTCACTTTACATACATGTGCAATCCGACCAGCCCCTCCAACACAGCTCCTTACTAAATGAGCTTCTGCTTGCTGTGGCGTGGATTAGGTCTACCCATTTATGAATCTGAATACGTTACTGAAGTAATTAAGTATCCTGCTGAAGGGAAACTTTTTAGCACAGCCCCACCTGGGATGGAAACTACTTTACTGCTGATGTAGGTAATTAGAACAGGCCTTTAATTTAAACTTGGCATTGCGTGGTCTCCACTGCACCAGTGGTCTGAAGCCAAGGCACTGTGATGGTCATCTGTGGGTTTTAAACTGCCAAACACCAAAGGACTGTTCTGCACTAAGCATCAGGATAGACCTGAATTTGGGCTAGCTCATCAAACTCACCCTTATATTGAATCTCTATCCTTGAAAACCTGGAGATACAACAAGCAAACACACACACACACACACACACACAGTAACAGCAGCAAACACGAAGACGATATCCCATTTGCCTGGCACCAGCCAAGCAAGAGCCTTTTTATTCATCTCAAAGATACAGGTAACAGCTATGATCCGGCACTGAATAATAAAGGCTTTGGGATTTAGGCTGCTAGGAAAGAGACAGAGAGATACACAGCATGAGAAAAAGAAAAAAGAGAGATAAGCAAAGCAGAACCTCAGCAGAAGAGAGAGGATGAGACAAATATCAGAAAATATAAAACAGAAATGTAAAAGAAGGCAGCCCCTGTCCGCACTGCGGTTTCTCCGTAGCGCAGCGCGATCTGCAGATACACAGACCAGGAGAACCCGCACCGTCGGCTAAATCCCAACGGCATGTGGGCCGAGATGCTATCTGCTAACAGAGGAACCTAATTAAAAATAGATTTGATAAAAAACCTCCCTACATCCTGAAGACGTGTGTGTCTCCTTGTAGCTCAGCGACCCAGGAGTGTGTTCAGCAGAAAGCGGAAGAGGCAGTGTGTGTTGGTGGAACGTGTCTGACTGGGGAATGGGAATGGGGGGGGTGGGGGTGGCACACTCCTTCACCATAGGAGAACACACAGGGAGGGTCACAGACCTATTTTGCATATCATACTCCCATATCCAGAATACCATACAGTATTTATACTATAACTGTACAGCTCATGCATTCTGTAGCCCATTAGACTTAAAGACATGAGAGGAGCAGGAGCAGCCCAGGGTAGAATAGTCTAAGAAGCCCACCAATCCTGCCCCAATTCCACATGCCCCTAGCCCCCAGCCCCCAGCCCCTAGCCCACAGCCCCCTCCCTACTCATAGATCAATAAACACATCCATCAGCTGCTAACACAGAAAGGATGAAAGTGTTTTGTAGGAAAAAACAGGACCTACGTGTCATGCGCAAAGACTAACCTGACAGGCTCCTGGGTCTATTTCATCTCTCTGGTGCCATTTGAGGGCTTTTTGTAGTAAGAAATGTGGCTCTTTGCTCCCTTTCTGAACATTATTGTGTACAAAGCTAACTTGAAAGCTGAAGACACACACACACACACACACACCTACCGTAACAGGGGCTGGGAGGAAACAATGAGGACTGTGGAGGATTTAATGGGTTTAGTAGCTGCTCGTTTACCCACGACAATAAAAACCTAATCCTAAAAGCCAACGCTTGAGTGTTAATAAGTGACAAGGTACTAATTAACACCTCTCCGCAACACAGAAAAAGGCTGCACAAGCCATTTTGAATCTCTTAAATGTTGCACCTCCCAGCTTACAGTGGTAACCTTGACAACCATGGGTTTTAATGCAGCGGTTCAATCTGGAAGTTGATCCACAGCTTCCTACTAGACCCCCAGAGGTTCAGAGCTGAACAGGCCATTAACATACTGGTTGAGTGAGTGGGGTCTTCCCTTCCAGAAAGGGAAAAATAACCATCATTCTATGGATGAACAGTGCATTGGATTTGTGCATTAGACCAAGTAAACAGACATGTGAGCCATCTGGTGACCATCACAATCAAACACGTAGCACGTGACTAAATAAAATAACAGTACGTTAATGAGCTAAGAAATATTTTTGGATAACATAAAATAATTCAAGAGACTCCACTAGGACTGAGTCTCTAATGCAGCTACGGTATGAAGACACGCATTTGTTGGATTCCTGTAGAAAGAGCAGGAGATGTGTTTAGATAAGGCAGCGTTGGTCTGTGTGTTGATTTCTGCAGACAGGGATACAGATCTCCACATGACCTGAGGCAACGCACTGACCTGGACTGTCTGAAAGAACCACATATTGATTGGAGAAAAGCACAGCATCCTGGGTATTATTTACACTGCTATGGATGTAGTGCATGGGCTTTTAAAAAATTCTGGTATGATCACACTCACTCACACACACACACACACACACATTTCCGCCTCTGGTTAAGTCTGCTGCAGCACCTGATGCCGCATATTCAGGCTGGCAGGAAGCTTTCTCCTGAGCGCAGCATTCTCAGGTCGTTTGCTCTGACCGTAAGGGGCGATGCGCATAAAAAGCCTGCGCTCAAACAGGAGGAGACAATAGCTTGAGAAACACAGCTGCCGCACGGACGCGCATTCTCTGGGGCCGTTAGAAATCAGAGCGTAAAAGCGAGAGCGTTATCTCCCGTCTCTGTTCTGCAGGTAATCCGCTTCGTCTGCGTTCTGCGCTCCCTGTAAGAATACGTGTAGGAGCTGAACGGATGCGAACCTGCAGGCCCTTATCACACTCGCAGTACAGCTACACCCACACAGCCGACAGGCTGGCTTTTTAACATTCCCGCTGAATTAATCAGACCCGCGGGGCTGTTTACACGGCTAACGGAGAGACTAATCTCGCTCTCCTCCAAGAAACGATGTTTTCCACAGGCCCACCGTCGCAGCCAGTGACCTGCGGTTCAGACTGCAGCAGCCGCTGTAGCTGAGCTGATTGCTGCAGGGATATTACATTTTAAATCCACTGCCTATTAATGCTGCTATTGGGTCATTACCACCGTATGTAGGTCCAGTTCTTTATCTATTACTAAGCCTGGCTGTGCCTAATACATTCTCTCAACACCACCTGACCCGATGAACCAGATTGCTGTTAAATAGGTACCGAGAGCGCCAAGCTGAAACATTTGAATAAAGGGGTACAGGCAGTTATTCTTCATACACAGGGCAAGGTGGATGAGATTTTGGGCAGCACGTCTTTCTCTATTGAAAACCACTGGTCAAACAGAGGCTATAGCTTCACGTTTTCCCTGAATAATTCTCCTAACAATATGTTCTACGGGTTCCTTAGTATTGTGATTTGAATTTGCAAAAAACTATTTGCATAGTGTAAATGAAGATTTTTGACATGACAGCCATGACAATGAGACTCAGGACTCCAAAATCGCAAAAGCGGTAATTAATGTTGACATCACACAAACGCCTGTCATTTTCATTTTTACACGCGGACTCAAAACACCGCCCCGGAGAAGTGTGGCTGGTTCCCGCATTCCTCTAGCGACAAAACACCCTGAGAAAGGCTGACAAACTAAAAAGGTGAGAGGACCTTCACTCAGAACATTCCGGAAAGGCTGGGCGGCCCTCTCACAGCTCTGCCGGGGCTGGTTCCCGCTCTGCAGAGACAGACCCCGCATGCTCGGCTCGACTGCCAACAACCGCTCTGTTATCAATTAACAAAGAGGGTAACGGATTACTGTGCAGTACAAAGAAGCCTCTGGCAGACTGCTAAATGTTTTAATTAGAGTTGGTGCAGGGCGGGGCGCCGGAGCGAAGTGGAGCAGACGCCTTTTACGGGCCTAAACGTGGCGACGTGCCACGGGAAAAGTTAGAAAAGTGCCTGCAGGCTGAAGCCCCACTCCAGCCTCAATGACACACTTCTCCTCAGATTCATTCTCTGAGCCTGATCAGCGCGCTCTAATGAGGGGCATTAGCCTCCAGACCCCGCGGTGCCAGACATGCCCCCAGGACTGCCAGTCTGGAGCCCAGCAGAGAGCAGGTTACTTCATCCCTGATCCCGTCGTGATTCCCACTCCGCGTGATCGTTTCGCTGTCTTTGGGATTAAAATAAGTCAGATTTGCTTATTTTCACAGGTGTTCAAACATGGCACTAAAGCCTGTATTGTTAGCACTGGACGTTCCTCTTGCTCTGTTAGTGTGAGCTGCAGTCATGTCAGCAGCAGCAGCACAACAGGACAGTTCTGCCAGATAAAGAGATCCTTTTACAGTGCTGTAAGTCATTAAAACAATAGGTGCTAAATGACAGGAAGTGGTGTCCCGGTCTGGCAACTGCAGAAATGTTTCAGAGAGCAATGAAGTATGAAGCGGCAGTGACTCATGAGGTCACACTTTATGCGCTCAGCAGACACTGTGTCCAGGGAGACCGACAGTCAGGCAGCCATTTTATTTTATTTCTATTTTTTTATTTTAAAAAAGAGGTCACCTGAGCACAAAGCATTAAGCGCATGAGGCCATGACCATCTGGACACCAGTGCTCTGACCACTGGGGTGACCGAGGCCATCCGTACCCTTCCCTGGGGCGAGTGTGATTTTGAAGAGATAGCCAATCTCTCCACGTTAAATCTCACCGATCCACGATTCAGTCCGCCGGGAAATGTTGTTATGGTTACCATGCCAATTAAACTGACGGAGGGGCACGGAGTGGGAGAGAGGCACAGATGGCCGCGTCCAAGCCGGCCGCATCCAAGCCGGCCCCCACCACAAACGGAGGCCTAATCGGAGTGAGTAATCGGGCCCTACCCAGGCCCTCCTGAGAGGAAGGAGCGCTCAGCCTTGTGTGTTCCGTACAGCTGACTCGCTTCCTGTTTCAAACCTGAGAGATTATCAGGGATGAGACAGGCTCCCTCTCCACTGGTTAATGTCAAGGCACAAGCGAGGGAAGTCCCATCCTTTCCTCTTAATTCATAAAGGCAGGCAGCCTTAATGAAGTCCCCCATCCCAATATGGGGTGAAGGTCACGGGTCTGCTGTCAGACGCCTTTAAATCAGCGGCCCACAGGCCTGTCACACACACCCCCAAAACCACTCCCCCAGGACCCTGACACAGTGACATCACGGGACCCCGCTCCTCCAGCGGCGGCAGACACGCCGAGGTCGAGGGAGCCGTTAAGCGAGCGAGATCAAGACCCTGCTCGGGGACGTAAACCTCCAGATAAATATTGTCCTTTCGGGCTGGCTGCCGTGGAAACAGACCGGAGCTTGCACAGTCACGGTAAGGTGACACCAGAGTCAGTGAGCCTGTGTTTACATTCAGAATGAGCCGCGAGCTGTCAGTCGTCCTACTCAGCCACAAACACTCCTCCCCATACAGCCTGGGGCTCAGATGAGCTGGTTTCCTCAGAGATAAGTCTTGGCCTAATATGTGGACTACTTTAATGGCTTGGGCTCTGTGGGTATCTCCTTAACTTTGTGCACCAAAAGAATACAATACTACATGCATTCTCACATATAGTTTAAAAAATGTATTATATCTCCATCTTCATGCATTCCACACTGTGGGGTGCCCAGTTGCCAGGATTCAAATAATCTAGACCAACCTAGACCCATCTGGACAGCATCCAGCACAGTGATCCTGAACATCCCCAGGGTCTGCGCTGAGACAGGGAGACAGAGAGAAGTCCCCAGACCTGGCAACCCCCCCCGGAGAAAGAGGTAACCAGGCAGAGGAAGGGTCCAGACGGTCCCTTCGGTCCAAGGCAGACCAGGGAAGCCGCCAGCTGCCTTTTTGTTCCAGTGTAATTTGGTATTCATGCGCCACACAAAGCAGGGTGACAAACCGGCCTTTCAGCGCCATCGGAGGGCTCAGCCGCGGAGCGTCGCCGGGGGCTCAGCCGCGGAGCGTCGCCGGGGGCTCAGCCGCGGAGCGTCGCCGTGGGCTCAGCTGCGGAGCTCCGCCGGGGGGCTCCCGCGACTCTGCCTCAGCGGAGCGCCGGCCGCTCTTTGTGCCGCTCCTTCCCCACAGGAGGAAGGGTGGGGGGGGGGGGGGGGGGGGGGTGAGGAGGCTTTACCGCCGCCGCACAATGCGCCGCACGCCCTTCGGCGGCGAGGCGTGCTCCTCCGGGGCCCCGCCGCTCGGGCCCGTTAGCGAAGCCGCCGGGGCCCACGCCCTCTCCCTGCGAACGCCTGAAGAAAGCGGCCGGTTCCCACAGGCGCTACTGTTCTCCAGCGCTTCAGAGAGGCTGGCGTGCATCCAACTGCCCCAACAAATGCTCTACCCCACCCCACCCCACCCCACCCCACCCCACTCCACCCGCTACTCCACCCCCCCCACCCCAATCTCCCACGCTGCTGCAGCTCTCAGCCTGCTCCAGACCCGCAGCCTGCACGCACGGCCAGTGCCGCTCGGCTGCGGAGGCGGAGCCAGTGGCATGCTGGGAACGGGCCCGTTCTCCTCAGGGCTCCACGCTAACATTTCTCCCAGGGATGCACATGTGCTCCAATGCTGAAAGATTTAGGAACGCACTAGCGCATCCCAATCAGTAGGTGTGCTCCTAAATCATCATTCCGGTTAGCACACAGCAACGTTCAGGGGGGTGAGGGGGGTGAGCTGGGGGGGGGGGGGGTAACTGAGGATGCCCCCTTTATGAGGGAAACTGTCAGCTCTGGTGAAAGCGTGTGGATGTGTGAGGGGAAGGAGCCTATCAATTTAATTCTGTCATGAGCAACTCTTCTGAAAATGTAGGACAGAGTCTAATTTGATGACTGTCTACTTTGCAAGGATAATACATGCCTTATTATGATTCAGTGACAGAACATTTTCATGTGGTCAAAGGCAACCTAAAATTTCACATTTAATGAAGTTTCATTTTTTAAATCCTATTACAACCTGTAAAAGCATTTGTAAAAATTTTAAACTAGCATACGATGATCCTTAATGTCACTGTCGAAGGAGAAAAGGGGGTGTGGCCAGGGCTTGAAACAAGGTAACGACACCTGTCAGCCCTAATGACTGAATGATCCCTTCTTGCGCAGTTAAGTCATTAAGAGTGATAAAACACCGGAGTCCACACCGGCTGTGGGCGTCGCCCATCTGCTCTCTCCCAGCATCTCTATTCATGATATCGGCATTATGCAAATTAGCATCTTAGGCCCCTCCTTTTTGTTTTCAGGTGGGACTGCTGATCAGTGAGGGGGGGGATGTCCCCTGGGGAGGGCGTGGCTGGGGCAGATAGCGAGCTGGTAACTGGACACGCGCCCCAGATCAGATTATCGCAGACGATGACGCCTGCCACCAAAGACTGACTCCATGTCATCAGGATTTAGACCCCTCCCCCCAACCAGCGCACAGCCAGCATGCACCTTTGAAAACCTGAGACTGTTACAGCAGTAAGAAATGAAAAAAAAAATGAATGCTTTAAATTTTACTGCACCTCAAAATTCACTTCACACATGACAGATTGTAAATCAGATAGTATGTGGCTTTGGGATTTGGGATTATTCTCAAGAGCTGCCCTGTCAAGGTGCAGGGATGGAGTGACAGAGCATATGTGTCTGGGGGATGGGGTGGGGGGGGGCAAACTGCAAATCCCGACCCTTGGCGAGGGCTTTCCGCCGAAAGGGCATTACCTTGGAAACCAGGGGAGAAGGGCCAAGTCTCTGCGGGTCAGAGAGCAGGCCGGCCGCATCATGATCCATCTCCACTGGTCTGAGGGCTGCTTGTTCCAGCGCTCTCATAAAGCCCCTCCCCCACACCCACTGCATCACTGTCACAGCCGGCCTATTCATGCGTGTCCCCAAGCTGATGGGCAGCACAATAGACCAATTAAAATAAAGCGTACCTCAGGGATGTGGGAGGGAACTTCTCCAGATCAGCCAGAAGGTTTAAACCAAACATAGATCCGTCTGTCACGTCTCCTTTTTTGCTAAAACAGAAAACCTAGCATTTGTCATGCGCGAGCTAGTGGCGCAGAAACAGAGTAATTCCTCAAAGACATAATTTTCCCAGATGGCAGTTCATGACACGAAGACAAGCTCATTCCTTGCATGCAAATGTGTGAGTCTGTCAGAGTAGGCAGTGCGTCTCCACTGCACTAAACAACATTATCAGTCAAATCCGCAGAATTGACCTCCGTAGAAGGATAATATTTCAGCAACTTCCCGGCTCTATAAATATGCTGCCGTTTGCTGAGGTAAACAGGAAGCGCTGCCAGACTGTAATTCAATAGAGGAAGGAGGAAGCTTAGAATTAGGGGGGGGGGATCAGGTCACATGATATGACCTCTCTCCTCTGTGCCCTAAAATCGATTTGGCTCTTTCCTCCAGCTCTGAGGTGACTGCGGCCCCCCTCCTGGTGGCACTGTGCCTTTGCCCTCAGCCATTCCGCTGTGATGTGGTGATCTGCTTTTGTGGCGTGCGCAACATCCCTGGAAAAGCTGAGACACACTGTTGAGAGGAACTATGCCGATTAGTCATACTGAACTCGGATTTTCACCGTCCAGTCAGTTCAGAGCACGGATAGTCAAGGCTACAGAGAAGTACCCTCAATAAAGACAATAGTTGACTAATAGGAGCAAACTAAATTCCGAAACATAAAAGAAGGCAGAAGCTCCTTCAGCCAACAGAGGAGAAAATGAAGAGAGAAAAATGAAAACAGTTGTTTAAAGCTAAACAGGGTTGGAGAAACACAGACTCAGCGATTATAACCACAGCCTTGGACCTCAGACCTGCGCTAGAGACACTACCTCTGAGTCAGACCCTTTGTGTGGGCGCTCAGAGGAGTCATGGCCACTGCGCTGTCCGTGAGGAGCTGGTGAGGAATGGCTTCCACCCTGGCCAGCGATGAGCTCATGCTCCAAGTTTAGCCAGGAGGCGGGTCCTGAACTGCGCACAGCCCTAAAGACACGGAGCTCATCCAGCAGGATTACACTGCGCCATACCACAGCACAGTCCTCATGCGGAAGAGACTGAACCTACCCAGCCAACCGCTGAGCAGAACTCTTACTCTTCTGACAGCGCAGTCTGAGCTGACCACCACTGCTCCTCTCTCTCTGCAGAACAACCCGACCCAGCTGAACCACCATACAGCTTCCCCCTCACACCGCAGTGGCTGGACTAACCTGCCATAGCCCTGCAGAACTCCTCTGTCACCCAACACCGAATGCTGGATTTTAGGCCACCATATGACACAGTATATTGTTGAGTATTAAATCAACACTTATAGAATACATATGGTCCCTATTTGACTCCTTCTGCATGTAGGCCTACTCTGAGTTGAATTAACACTGGACATTTTCCTGTGTACAGTGCTTTACAATTCAACGTACAGCAGACGCTTTTATCCAGAGACACTTGCACATATGACACTTTCCATTTCCATATGCACAATCCATTTATACAGCATGATGCTTTACTGAAGCAATGCAGGGTAAGTGCGTTTGCTCAAGGGTACAATGGCAGCACCTTGGCTGGGAATCAAATGAACAACCTTTCACTACAAAGACTGGACTAATCCAGGCAGGCTGCAGTAAATATTCTCTCTCTGGGTCCATCCTGGACAGAGTACAGCAAACTTCCAGCTCCTGCATTCGTGTTAAATCAACATGGAAGAGTTCAGTTGCAGAATTATGAAAAACAAGGAAGCTTTTTGTTTTGAGTAAACCTGTGGAAAAGGAGATGCCATTTGACAGGGAATGCTGTGTGAAAAATGCGTCTCTGAAGCGGTCCTGTGTTTGTTTGGGAGTTTCCCAGGGATTCCCAGAGGACACAGGTGACGGTAAGGTGAAGTCATGGGGTCTGATGACATTTGAAGGCTGAGCAGAAATTTGAATAACGATGCCTGTCACGTTAACAGTCAGAAAATGCAAATGTTTTGACAAAGGGGGCCTTGTAGGTTTGAATTCTGGTGGCGTCAGCCCCACCCACATCATAATCCTCACCATGCTCATCAACACTTCCCTTTCGCCAAACGCGAGTCAAACTAATGTCACACTACGCCTGAAGCTGCCCATAAACCCACTGTGAGAGCAAACTAATGTGCCCATCCTGTATTAATAAGAGCAGATGGGGCTACGTAATAAACCAAACTGAGCACGGTATTGGGGAAACCTCCAGCAGGGTGGCATCATGGGGCTCCAGATATATTAATGGATGCTGGGGAAGTCACATGGTATGAGGTGGTCAGGTGACCATGGTGCCAAGCTTGGGGTGGAATCACTGTCCTTGCACAACATCCTTTCCAGCACCTACACGACTCCAACACAGATACATACACAATTCAGAATGCTAAAATCAAGCCCAACCTTACTCCACCCATCTCTCTAATTGCAGTGTACCCAACACTGCGTCCTCTGCCCTCTAACACTGGGCATTTGTTTTTACGAAAAAATGTTTCTGCCCACTCTTCTGGCTCCATATGAGTTCCAAGCTCGAGTGACTGTAGCTTCACAGGAACGCAGCCCTACGCCCCAGGGGGGCGAAATCAAACTGAAAGCAGCCGGGTCTCATGCAGAAACGCCTGCCTCTCAGAACCCGGCGCCGCGGGCGGAGACTCAGAGAGCCGCGCGTGCTGTCCGCCCAAACAGAGCGCACCGTCTGAAGGCCCTCCGCCCTGGCCCTTTTCCCAACCCATGAGCTGTTTTTACACAGACAGGGATTCATCCTCTTAACAGCCGCAAGGGAGGGGATTTAGGACTTTATTTAGTGCCATTTAGAAAAGATTACCCTTTAATTGCAGAGCTGGCTGGCATTGGACTGTCACAGATGAAAGGTTCAGTTCAAACGGCGTGAGTAAAGTGGGCGGGGAGTTACACGGGGCGAGGGTGCTGTGGGAGAGTGCGTGGGGGGGGGGGGGGCGGTGTGCAGGAGCTGGGAGAACGGCTCGCTGAGGCTCTCAGGCTCAGGACAGGCCCACATGTAAGTTCACCAGGCTGGGCCTCTTCAAGTGGGCAAGAAAGGCCTGCGGAAAAAAACGCATTCCTCTAATTCCAGCCCTCATCAGCAAGCAGCTGCCAACTCCCACGCTAGCTAACGCGGTCAGAGGCACAAAACCGCTCCTCTGCCCTCATGCATCCACAGGCTGTGGAGCCCCCGCCGCGCTCACAGCTATGGGCACAGGTGCGGCCCCTCCCACTGCCAGACCCCAGCAGCCACCTGTCTGCTGCGGTGCTAGGGTTTGGCATTACAGCCGGGAGGAAACCTCATCACGCCCTCAGTCAAACAGACGCCCAGACTGGGGTGCCAACACTCCTCCTGGCAGACCCGATCAAAACTTCCCAGGCCACCATGGTGCAGGCGGATTACTCTTCCGTAAGCCGACCGAGGCTTCTCAGCGCAGAACGCGACCAGGGAGGGCTTTGAGTCCGCAGGAAGGAGGGCCCCGTTCCTGTTTCTCCTTTTAACACAAGCCGGAGGGGTTATCTCCACATGCCCCCGAGCCCCTTTGTGACAGAGCTGTGAGCAGTGTGTGCACGGCGGGGGAAAGACACTCAACGCCGCAGTCAACACAGCCCTGTAAGTCTGGGAACCCAGGCCCCCACACTTCCGCTCTTTGTTCCTCACACGAGAAGTAAAAAAAAATTTCGCCCAGACGGCAACTGGGTCAACAATGGCAAAAAAAAAGAAATTGGAGGTTTACAATGCAAGATTTAGAGCTATTGCATATGACTACGCATACTGGGTAGGCTACAGTAGTCTACCCAAGGGTCTATAGCAGTCTGCTCAGTATATAGTTGTAGTCTGCTGCAGTAGGCTCTGCACAGAAGTCCACAATGAAGAAAACAATGGTCCAATCG
The DNA here is from genome assembly GCF_013347855.1 of Anguilla anguilla. Taxonomy (NCBI): domain Eukaryota; kingdom Metazoa; phylum Chordata; class Actinopteri; order Anguilliformes; family Anguillidae; genus Anguilla; species Anguilla anguilla. The sequence goes on along the minus strand of NC_049211.1, from coordinate 17,190,483 downwards.
GTCTGTGGTATAATGCGGTCGGCGGGCTAGCGCACAAACGGCCTCTCCCATTGAAGTGTGCACACACCCGCACCATGTTTGTAAAATCAAGACTTGTTAAGTCCCTCTGGGCTCAGGCACACAAGCGGCCGTGATCTCCCCATTCAGCACTCTTTCAGCACTCAGGTTTACCCTGCTTTATGATATTTGGGAACGATTATCCGCTGAAATTCCACAAAACAATCCCACACTGGCAGAGTGGGCGTCTGGCAGGGAGGGGGTTCTGAATGCCTTCACTGTGCTCTCCAACACCCTCCACAAAGCCAGGAGGGCCCAGGCAACAGGAGCCCTTTGTCATGCTAACAGGATTTGGGTGGGAGAGAGGTCTCAGCCAAGGGAAAGGCGCTACTGTACGGGCCGTCTTCTCCTGGGCCAGCTGGACAGGCCTTGAGCCTTTGTGGCCCACTGTGTTTCTGTGACCTCCCCGCTAACTCACACAAGTCTCTCCAATGACAAATCCAACGCTTTCAGCTAACTTTATAATCTTATTACCACGGTCTGATAGCGAAGGAGTTCTCACAAGGAACAGCTGAATAAGTAGGAAAAACGCCTCAGAGGAAACATGTCAGTGCAGGTCTTCTGGAAGCATGGACAAGTTGCTACGGGTCTTTAAAAAGTGGAGTTATGGTGCTGTTGGTCTCTTGCAGGCTGAGTTAAGGTACTGCTGAAAGGTGATGTTTGTACATTGATAGCTGGGGGTGTGGATACATTTCAGTGGCAGGTGGAGGTATGGGCTTATGTGTCATTCACACATCAAAGTGTGGGAAAAGCTCAAGTGGAGCTGGGCTGTTTGTTCACTCAATAGTGGAGGTATGTCATTAACATATTGGAAAATGTGCCTTTTACAGTTGAATGCTAGGAGAAAGTGCTGTTTGTTCATTCACGGTTGGGAGTACAGAACTTTGTCACAATAGTTGGGGGGGGGGGTACTTGCATCATGATGAGTCATGTGCTGAGGGGTTCAGAGAACTCACACCATTTGCACCAAGTACCCACTGACCCACAACTAATGGCCAAGCAGATGGCTGCATTGATCCAGAATTCAGGAATGGACACCAACCCTCTCCCAATCCCATTACAACACGTGTAGCCCGATTAGGCAGGGCCTGAGCACGGGACAGGAGTCACAGTAGAAAGTGACAAGGTCAGAGCTTGGGTTAGGGTTTGGGTCAGGGCTTGGAATTCCAGTCTAACAGTAGGGGAATGCACAGAAAGAATGCTGACTGCTGTCTATCCAACAGCAGAACACAAAAGAACACTGAATTCATATGTAACCAAGCATCAAATGAAGGGTTTATCTATTTATGAACTCGTGAAAATGAGTGTTCATCAAAAAAAAACAAAAATGTGTTGTTTTAGTTCCTGTGAAAAATCCATTTTGCAGCCAGTAACACTAATGTGTAGCCAATTTTCAAAACTGAGTATATCAATGTATGAGATCAAACACAGGAACCGATACCATAATAGTGCAACACTTCAGTTCCTGTTTTTCCCCTATTGAAAGAGCTGCATTTGAGCAGACAGAGAATTCACACTTCAGTCCAAAAGTCAAGAGTGCAAGGAAATGATCTGTGCTCAGCTGACTAGGCTGTTGCTAAGGAACCACAGAGGATATCATTAGCCCCACCTTCACTGGTTCATATTAGTGCAGGGCGGATCTGGCAGACATGTGACTGTGCTCTTATGGGGGTGGCAGGGAAGACGAGGCTCAGGGAGCAGGTGGGGGCTCCCCATGGGTGACTTCTGACCTCTATTTCAGACCTGCTCATGACAAAGACAACATCTGGGCTTTGAATGAGTGACAAATATGTGCTTGCTCTCACACACACACACACACGCACACACACACACATACACAAACACAAAGGCTATTGGAAAAGCTAGCCTTTATTGTGTGGAAGAATGAGGTCAGAGGCCCAGCTGGAATCAATCAAGTCCTCAAGTCTTGAGCAAATCTCAACTGAAGGCCACGTTGCCAGGCCTCTCTCATTGTCCCTCCTCATCGCTGTCTTTCACTAAGCGAAGGAGGGCAGCGCACATGACATTTACCCATGTAAATATGAGCACATTCTTAACCCGCTCTCCTCAAACTACCTTCCTTAATTAAGGCTCCCCAGCTTGTGGAAAAAAAGGGAATGGAATTGTGTAAATACGGACAGGACTGCAGCAAGGGGAGCAAGAGCTCATCTGTGGGGGAACGTTGGACGCATCTCTAGCGAAAGGAAGTGAAGGCTTATGAGAGGAGACACAGAGAGCTCTTTGTAATGGCGGTATCAGGGCCCTGTCAGGAAGTAGAGCACTGTGACATGCTGTGACTCACCGCTCAGCACTCTCTTCAGTCCCAACTGAGCAGAGTGCCTCTCCACCAGAGTAGTCCGAGGGATATTTTGAGTGTGTAATTACATGCCTGGTTATGGTCACCTTCACCACTGTGAGAACAAACGCTGAGACTTTATCAGTTTTCCAGCAGGCTGTACCCACACATGCAAGCGCGCACCCTTCAGGAGTTTTTTTCCCCGACAAGCGTGCGCGCACACACACACACACACACACAAACACAAACACACACTCTCTGTGTGGTTACATGCACACTCTTCTAGCCAATGAAACCAAGGCCCTGGCCAGTATGATGATGAACTGGAGCACACAGCCGCGTGGGAAATGAGAAAGGAAATGTTCTAGTGTGTTTTTTTTTCCTCTTTCCTGATCACAGCATTTCCTGCCTGTTATCCGCAGCACAGAGACGGGCCCAACAGAACGAGAGCAGAAAAGAGTCGAGCGGGAGACAGTACAAGTCACTGACAGAGAGTAAAACACCAGAGCTATATATGGAGGTTTCTTCTGTCCACCTTAATGCCCAGGTGCACCCTGTGACCGGTTCACCTCTTGAGCCAGAAGAGCCACACACAAGATCAGCACAAGAGGACCAGGGCTCTCTGCTGGCGCACAAGGGCACATACGCCCCATTGAGTGAGATCCTGGGAGGGCGCTATTCAAAACAGCACTGACCAAAAAATGGACTGGTGTCTGTTAAGTGAACCACAATAAACATGCCCCATATTTAGGCAACCTTGTCCATAATACAGCAGTATTTTAGATATTCACATCCACCAAAGATCACTTCAAAACTCTCGGATACTCTAGGAAATAGCTTGGCAACATTGACAATGACACCAATTCAACAGTGATGCAATGGAATGGTTCTCTCAAGTCAAGCTGTAGGCAACAACAGTAATTAATCTACTAATTCCAGGTTTAGAAAGTTCATCGTTACAAGGGCTTCATAAATTATGAAATACACCTTCATTACATATAGAGGCTTAATAAGGACACATACAGCATCATGGAGTATTGTGATAAAATGCTATGTTTACTTGGATAAGTAAATCTATGTTCAGTTACCAGGCCCAAACAATGTGGAAAAACAGACCAACACCATTCGGATCTACTGAGGATTTGCATAGTCTGACAGGCTACATACAATAAAGGAAAGAAAGAGATCAATATCTGCCATAAGCGGACAACAATGACATCAGCCAGGCAGACGCAAAGGGTAACCGCGAAATGAAATAGGAAAATTATCAAATGGGCTACATATCATTTTATCTCATAAAAATGTAATATAATGAGCTCAGAAATTATATCATGCAACATATGTAATATTGTTGCGCATTTGTTATATCAGATGTTTAACCCAAATGAACACTAGCTTAAGTTTAGTCATCTGTAAAGCATACTATCATTGGCCGTCATGGTTACAAGAACAGACCAAGAAAACAGCTTGTTTGCTAGCTTCCCAATTTGAATTTTTACCGGCCAGCTGAAGGAATGCTAGGGAACCTGACCACAGTCTGCCAAATCAGCAGCTTCACAGCCCCTTCGAGAAAGTATGCTTTCACAGAGACAGTGGAAATGATGAGGTCATCAAATGCCGACACAGACAGGCCTCTTCTTGTTCCGCAGACATATACCACATCTCAGGGAAGCACAAAATTGGAGAAAAAAAGTTCTATGTACATCAAAATGTTGTTTTACATGGGTGTGATTCCATGTGTTATTGTAGACACTGTATTAATGCAAAAATGTTCTACATGTATCTGAACATGTCCTTTTACTTGGGGGTGATTAAATGCAATGCTGGAGACCCTTGATTTATCCTTAGTATCTAGTAGCTACATGAAACCAAATAGTCCAGACTGTACAATTCGACTTCAGAAATGAACAGGAGACAAAGAGAATCATGTTGCCAAGATCTGACACATTGAGTCTGGAACACTCATCAGAGATCCTTGGGCCAGTTGGAGATGGGAGAGACATGTGGGATGTAAATGAAGTGTATTCTGGGGTGGGGGGTACAACTGGCACTCAAAAATAAACACAAGCAGAACATAGGCACACAAATGCCAGGCATTTCCTTCCCCAAGATATGAGTTTGATGAAAAAAGAAAAGATAGCCAAGCATAAAACATTTTATAACAAGTTATTTGAACAGAACCACAAAATGCAATGATTAGTGAGCCTGAAGAATATTTTGGATTTTTCTATCCATTGTCTCCTACTCACGAACTAACGAAAACTGCTATTCCAAAGCGTTAATTTATGTTAGCCTATTCTCAACCCAAATCCATTGAGACTGTAAGAATAAATGCGATACATCTTTGTCCACCCTCAATGACACTCATTTATTGTTTGTCCCTACGAACCAGTAGTTTGTCTCTTTTCCTCCAATCAGCTTCATGTAACACACACTGAAGAAAACAAAATTGTGGCAACACCATTTCTCCTGATTTTGGCTCATTGGCCTACTTCTGCTTTGTAATTACTGTCACAAGGCTCACATCTGCTCAGCCACAGAATGATTATTTTGTCTCAGGAATGGCTGTGAAGTACACTGCAGTCCTTTATCGTATATTACCCTGGTGAGAACCGTCAGCATTCTTGCCATTCTTGTAAGGTTGGAACATGTTTGACTTCCTGGGTCCCAGAGTGAACAGCTTTCGGGCAGTAAAAAAGCCCGCCAAAGACACGCATATTCATGTTTTCAAACAGATCCATAGATTGAAGGCTGTTTGTCCCATTTACAGTTAGGGATCTCTCAAATTTAGGTGCATCAAGTCCTATGTGATGCATTACTCCCTTTCGATGCTAAACCACTTCTACTATAGAATTACTGTGAAGGATTCTTTATAATACAAAGCAACCATGGGAAACCAGTTGTATGAATGGTGACCATGTCTATTTGTGTGCTTTCAAGAACTGACCCCAACTGCAACAATGCACATGCACACTTTAATCCAGGTTTCAACCCTCAATCACAAAGCACAACTTTCACACAATCTCATTCTCCTCCTTTCACAAGTAACCAAGTTCACCATAAAAAACAGTAGAGTCAATTTTAGGCAATACATATAGGCCTAGTGCCTATGGGACAAAATATGACACTTTCCAAAATATTCATTTGACAGATGCATCCGTCTTCACAAATAACAGTGTTATCTCTAAAGTTATCTCTAAAAGAAGTGTCAGTTATTACCTACATTTTTATAAATATCCGGCCTCACATAAACATAAGAGTACCTTTTCACATCAATCTAGATTTTAAAATACGCAAACAGAAACAAACTGTCAACAACAGCATCGATGACAAATAAACAAAGAAATAAATACCAACAGTAAACCAGAAAACAGAGCTTAGCAAGCACGGTTCGGGGACTGAAGCCTTTTTCGTGATGTACGCCTATTGGTAAAATAAAGCGCTTTCGTTCATATGGGGGAGCCGAACACTGCATGATTTAATGGCACTAGCCTTTCTAGGGCGGCTTCCACTTTTAGTCAGAGCCAAAATTGCTGCTTCCCTAAACAACATTGTTTCTTTAACTCTGAAATGTAGCAATTCAAGACACGCGTCCAGAATGATAACGTTTCCTTCTAAAGATTAAAGGTAAATGAAAGCCGAAGGCAAACTCCAGGTCCCTGTATTTGACCTTGTAAAAAGATCGGTGCCGTGGAAAAATTAGAGATGCCAGAGTGCATTTGAGAAATTTCAAGACTTTGTTCAAAGTAATTATGATAAACACCTAATACAAATTGTATAGATAATCACATTTTCGGTCCCTTTCTTTAACAACACGGGAAATGATTGTAGAAGCATATGTACGAATGCTGCGTTATGATGGACGTGTAGTGAAATATAAATGAAGACGGGGGACCACCCATCTATTTTGACATTTTTCCACAACAACCTTAAAAGTAATCACTTAGTTATACATTAATGCAATGGAACGTTACCTCCTTAAGCTGGTCGAGTTCCTGACGAACGGTCTCATATTCGATTTCCAGGTCGTCAAATTGCTGTTTCAGTTGCTGCTTTTCTTCCAGTACTGCAAGACCGTACTCCGCTGCCTGGATCTTCTCGTGGGTCGTCTCGCTCAGCTCTCGGGAAAGGCGCTCTATCTCAGCCCGCAGCCACTCGGGTCCCTCTTCTGTCACCACCATCGCTTCAAGATAGCCCTGTTCCTCCACGGACATGTTAGCCGGCCGGGTATAAACCTCAGCCGCCGCACTGGGCTAATCTTAGGCGATAAGGGAGAACCTCTAGCAGATCCAACCTTGAAGGATCGCAAACAACCCTTTATTGAAATATATTATTTCATTTAAAGTCTTCTGTATTTGAACTGCATGGTTGTTTTCCGTGCGTTTCGTGCTGCGACCCGCCTTTTGTGAAGTAAAGGTAAAAATTTGGTTGTCTTACGGATGAAGACCCTACGTTGTTTTCTTTTAAATCTGCTTCATGGTTGCAGTCGCCGTTCCCCTTAGCTTCTCCTCCGCTAGACGGGATTGAGGGAGATGCAGCTGCTAGTCGTCACGGTGCTTGCCGGGAAATGTAGTGTAGTACAAGGCGAAAAATAGACGTGAATCGTGTTAGCGTGCTAGCGAATTAACTAATATCCCATAATGCCTTGCTAGTTTGTACATGTGGACATTTGATTCCCTGCCCAAATTTTCTTGTGCGGAATCATTTCGAGCACGTTGTGTCTAAAGACTGCCATCTGCGGGTATAAGGGCAGTACTTCACATATATATATTTTTAAACTCATCCTAGTTTGTCATTGATAGTATTTTATAAGCAACGTTTGCTCTACAAGATTGTCATATTTATGTATGATAAATACTTCGCTATTTGCTAAAAAAAGAAAGAATATATCCTGATTTCATTATTAAAATTATATTGAAATCACTGTTCTGAGTTTTTGGCCTGTATGGGGGACAGTAATGCAGCTAACAGAATGATTAGATGAATCTTTCATCATCAGTTCACAGTAGAGATCAAACTGCTAATGAAAACCTGTACATGTTAATGATCTCCCTTCCCCTTTGGACACAGGAAAGAAAGAGAATTATGTGCATTGACAACAGGCTTCTAAATTGGGATTACTTTTTCTAGCTTGTGATCCTGACACAAACATAGACTCATACAAGACCAGACTCCACAAAACTGGCATTTTAAAATGGAACAAGCATAATAATGACATTATGATATTAATGATATTGATGGCTCTTTTTCATATAATTCAAATTCTGATAATAATAATAATAATAATAATAATAATCATCATCATCATCATCATCATCATCATTATTATTATTATTATTATTATTATTGCTGACATTCAGTCAGTTATATTGAACCAAGGTGCATTTAATATAGTAAGCAAACACTAGAGCTAGAGGCACAATTTCTATCAAATAAATGTTTTCATCAAGCTACATGCCTCAGGACCTGCAAAATGAAGGGAGAGAAGGGTTCTTTTCTATATATTTTTTTACATTATGATTTTAATGACCATAGTTAGTATCTCTAATGATAAAGACATGGTGTGACAATCAAGAAAACTGACACTGAACATGAACATTAGAGGTAAGCTGAAAAGTAGATAACCAAGACAACTGCCAACTCGCCAGACTCAAAACAATATTGATTACTGGATGCAATTCACATGTATGATGCATGAGAAGAGATGCGTCACAAAGGTGGTGAAACACATAACATTAAAGAGGTCAGACACAATTACAACAGGTCAAGTGGAATCTTGTCTGCTATGGAAGGCTAGTGGGACAGGGCAACCAGTCAACCCCAAGTAGTAAGTCAAAGCCAAGAGGCTGTTTCTGGTGAGTCCCGATATGGCAGAGGCACAGGGATAGCTTTTTTAGGTATTGGCATATAACCAAGTGTAACCCTTGTTTTTAAATGAGATAGAGTCAGGCAAATTACAGGAAGGACTATGGTGGGTTACTGTGCTGTCACAATATTTACATGTTTTTTCTGTGATTAGATAACGGTACACTTATCCAGTCCTAACTTTTATTATGTTTGTTCTGCAAACATTTTCCCAAGTATTTGCCAGTATAATTAAAAAATAAGATAATCTGATCTCAGTAAACACCATGAAATGTCACATGTGGCCCAATTTCTTTATCTAACATCACTTATGTTATAAAGTATGTTATAATGCACAAATGCAGCAAAATAAACACATGCAATACACAAACAAATAATATTAGAGAAAATGTATTATATTGACAGCAAATAAAAACCAAAGAAATAAATGGATCCTGATAATTTATTTAATTTGTTTCAGTAATGCTGCTCTCTAGAAACAACAGCAGGTCTGGGATGTAAAAATTCAAGAAAATATACTTAAAGTAACTGCCAAACTTCTTGTACAGTGACATTATGATTCCAGAAGTTGTATGTACCAGTATAACCCGATATAAAACAAATAATTGTGAATAAACTCCATGAAATGAATCTTCATATCTACATATCTGGAAATAATGTCACTGTGCAAGCTGCTTTGAGAGTAATTTATTGTTTTAGACCATGAACCTCCAAATACCCAATACCCGCCATTGTAAAGCCAACAGGCTGTCAGAAACTTCTCTTAAATATCTTAAATCGGACATAAATAGTCTTGCCCAATCAAAACATGCACTAAAACTGAAATACTATTTTTTTTAAACTCTAGAAAGTAACCTATTCCGACTGACGACCAGCTATTGTTCACGAAACCGGAGACAAACACGAACTATGCCATATATAATTAGATTAATTTAATTAATTGCAATGTGTTGTTTACATCTGTTTACATTGCAAGATCTCTTCCGGTTTCGAGCCAATACGTCATACATCACGATATGTCACGTGTAGAATACGGAAGTAAATAAAGAGTTTTTGAGCTACTAATGCTCAACCGTGTTTAACTGTGTGTCCCTCGGTCTTCAACAGTAGTTGTTGCTTGCGACGTGTGCTTTATTGGCTTGTACTTATTATTGGCAAATGTTTCATAAACACGAGACTGGAATCTTTTACAAGTAACGCAATTTATTGCACGAAAGGTAAAAAAAAAGTTTATGACGTTATTTAGAATATGAATCGGCACTGATCTTGTTCATGAGTTACATTCACGGCACACCTGTGGCTGACTGGACATTTACGCACTTCGATAGCAATGTTGCTACTTTAACTAATGGAAGTCCATAGCCCATGTTACTGCTGCTTGTTTAAGATTGGGATGGCAGGTATGCCATCCCGCCAAGTTACGCCTTGGCGGGGGCATGCCCCATACCTATACCTTTACTTCACAGGCGGTCATTGCTAATTCCTTGCAGTTAGCTATTTGTACAAGCTGCGTCACCTGCTAACATCTTAACAACTAGGCTAATTTTTCGTTAAGCCATTTCAATTTTTGTTTCACCTGTAGAAAAATGGCACAAGTGCCCAAAGTTCGCCTGTCGGGAGGCTTGGAGATCTGCCGTCTGCTGAACGGCATGTGGCAGGTGTCTGGTGCCCATGGTCCGGTGGACCCAGAGAAAGCAGGTAAAGGCCATGAAAAAAACCAGTGCCATCATATGGTAGTTGTAGGCCAGTGCAATGACTGGGCTGTTTTTTAGGAAATGATCTTGGTCTTTTACATACGCCGTTTTATAACTTACCATAGCTCATTTATTTCGTTGATCTCTTGCAACTTCTTTGCACATTATTTCAGTATTACGTTTCAAAGCACAGAAAAATCTGATTGAGTACTTTTACCTCTAACGGAATAGGCTACATATTGTCCCTATGGGACTGTGTAAGATTTGCTTCAATATTGCTTGAACTGATTTAACAGCTGGTTTGGTGGTATTGGCTATTAATTCTTGATAGGTCCGCTGTCAGTATTGCCAATATGTCATATCATTAGATTTTGTCAACCACTGCAAATCAGTGTCTCCTAGCTGATCATTTATATTCCTGATCACTAATAATTGAGTTGACGTTTTAATTAATTTTGTAGCATTCATGCCAACTTTGCTAAGCCATTATTAATGCGTCTTTCATCAGTGTGTTCCCATGCAGTGTCGAGACATGGCCAGAGGTATAAATAATGTGAAAAACTGTATACTAGCATTTAATTCTGGTTTCCTTTGTGTTCTGGTGGAACACTAGGTATATTTGTGATTACACCCAAATGTTATTCACAGAAACCAGAGAGAATATACAATACATCTTGATACTCATGTTATGTTATCTCTGCTCTGTTCCTCAGTACAGGCCATGGGAGCCTATGTGGATGCAGGACTGACATCATTTGACATGGCTGATATCTATGGCCCAGCGGAGGAGATTTTTGGGAAATTCAATGGTCAGGTAAGGTTATTGTGCTTGTTTTCAGTGACCCATTAGCCAGACAGCTTTTAAAGGTTTTTTCCATTGCTCTTCTGAAGTCCATGTTGCTGAAACTAAGCAGGTACTAGTTCAGCATGATAATAAACTTGCTTGCAATGGTCTTTATAGGAGAAAAAATTACCTTGTTACCAGACAATAGCTTTTGTAGTTCTTGGCAGTAAGATTTACGTGAATGTGTATATTTATATTTATATTAAATGTAATGCTTTCCCCTCTTTTTCTCACCAATTTCGATTGAATGCATATATATACTGTGCTCATTACTGCAATTTCCATAATTTTCAAGTTTCAAGAGAAGTAGTGGTGGTCAGCCACCACTACTTCTCACACAGCAGTTGTGCAAGTCAGGGTCACGGAGAATGGCACTTTATATGCAACTCAACAGTTATACAGCGGGAGTCGCTGGTGAGCAATGAGAGGCTGTCATTCTAGCTAACCAGAACTCTTCCATCTCTGGCTGACATTAGTGCCAATCCTGTATCATCTGAATTTTTTATTTATTTTTAATCACAGTTGTCTTTTACATAATAAAATATTTTCTGTCATTTAGAATGTAAATGACTGCTTTTGACCTCTACCAAAATTAAATTTAGATTTTATGTAGTAGAGTGGGGCTTGGCAAGATGAGTGGTTGCCATGGTAAGCAAACCTTGTGGACAGAAAGCTTGATGTCTTATTACGTGTCGCTAATGTGTGAGAGTTTAATGAGGAGTTGCAGTGATGCATGAATGGATTGCCTACTGCCTGTGGCAACATCAAAATCAGGAAATGAGTCCAGGCACATTTCTCCTTTTTTGTTTGATGGCAGCCACTGTGAAATGTGAGACGTCATCATTAGAGCCAAAATCCATGTCATTCCCTTATTATGGAAATAATGAGGTCAGTGCACGTTACTTAAAATAATGCACTTTAATTAAGCACATTCAAAAGGCACATTGTGGTATATTTGTAAATGAATACAACAACAATAAATATTCTGATACAGCAAAGAACATAAAACATAAAGAAAATGACTTTTATGGAGCTATGGTAACAGAAAAAATCCCTGTAAGCCAACGACCCAGAACAAGAGATCATATTTTTATATCCGAGTCTACCATTAACAGCATGTTGCCTGCAGAATGGCATCGATTTCTCTCCCCCAGAGTCCCGTGCTCTCCAAAATGGGCACAGGATGGTGCTAATGCAGCACGCAGGGAAACCGATGCTTGTGTAGAGCTGGCGTGTCCCAAGAGGGCTCAATCAGAGAGGGGGTCAGGGGCGCGACTCCTCTCAGGGGCAAGACTGTGACCCGGGAACTACTCAGACGGTTGAACATTGCTCATTCAAGTGAACCAGTAGCTTAGGTTCTGTTAAAGTCACTTACAGTCCAGAGTCTAGAGCCCACAAGAGAAAAGGATCAGAATTATCATATATTAGGCATTAATTGGTAGGAATGTGAATGTGTTATATTATTAGAACAAATTATTGTCTTGGATTACAGTCAAGTGATCAGTTAGGTCTGTATTGTATGTAGTGACTCAGTACTTTTCATGCATAGCTGGCTAAAATGGCTTTGACAGCTTAATGGAAACCCCATGATAATGATCATGATAATGATCTGTGAGTGTACAAAAGCATAGGTTACAGTGCTAAAAAGGATATGATATCAAAATATGAACAATTGAGCAGCTGTGTAATTAAACAAGAATTCTGTGTGATTAATGACTTGAGTAAAAATAGGAAGATGCTTTCAGTTTGCCTTTAAAAGTGCCTGTAGATGGTGCCTCTGTAATGTACTGGTAGAGTATAACAAAGTCTTTGAGCTTAATATGAAAAGGCTGTCTCGCCATTCTTTTTATATTTTACCTTTGGAACACAGAGCAGGTAACAATTGGATGACCATATATTTAATGTGGTGTGGCAATTAGCATATCAGATAGCCTATTTATTCAGGTGTTCGACTAATAAATTGACTTAAAAATCCATTCTAAAATTTAGAACTAACCAGTGAAAAGCTGGGAGGAGAGGCGTCCCCTGTTTTTGTTATGGAATTTATCACACTGTCAAAAATCACTGTAGAATTGCTTAGAAGTGAAAGCTTAATTAAGATTTTGAGTCAGTGTTTTGGGATTGTCTTCATGGTTAGTGATTACATTAGTAAAACTAGGCTATATCTTTATTTGTCCTTTTATCTTTATTGCACTGTAGTAGTCTACAAGTTGTTCTTTATGCAGGTTGAAATGAATCTACAGTCTTGTCTTTTTCCATTTCAGCTCTGTTTTTGGCTCTGTTTGGCATAAACCTTTTGAGTTGTGGTATATAAGGCATTTTTATGGGTGGTGTAAAAAGATTCCATTACTTCATCACATAGTAGGCTGGGTGAAAAAGGGGTAGCATTGACAATGTTTACAAACTACTCAACTGACTGTAGTTGGTTAAATGTGATTCTTCTCTGCACTGGTCTTTCTTATATGCCAAAAAGATAATGATATTACTCAGCAATGTACAGTATAGACAGTATAGACACAGCAAGGTACATTTGGCATACATTAGGTTCAGTAGTTGAAAACTGAAAAAATCTTGGCAGAAACCTCTGCTTTGATTGCCAAAACAAGATTGTAGAGCTCTGTAAAATCAGGGAATATGCGCATTGTTGTTGGGAAGGACTGAAAAGCAAGACACAGCTTGTGCCAAACTGGTTCAGATAGATGGCATATGCTTTGACTAAGAGGCATCTTTGGGCAATTTCATATTTCATTATTATTGCTTTATTCCAAATGGAATGCAAATTGTCCTGTAGCAGTTGCTGTATTAAATAAACTTTATTACAATGATGATGGTAATTCTGAATTCTGATATCTTTCTGCTAGCTGAAATCTGCTGTCGCAGCCCCTGCGGTACAAGGCCTGACCAAATGGGTTCCACGTCCAGGTCCAATGGATCGAAAGGTAAATTGGTGAGGTTAGATGAACAAATTGTAATGTCAATGATAAATTACTATAGAGATTGGTTCAACTCTAGTGCATTGGAGCTCCATAGAGTGGCCACTGGAGGGCAGGAAAATCATGTCATCTTCTTACAATGTTAACTCGCTGTGGGGAGTATGTCCATTTATCTGAGGTAAGTGAACATCAGGTGTAAAAGTGCAGATAGGAACAGATGCTGTCCATGGGGTCTCCAGCAAAGCTTGTTTTTGGAAATAAAAGTCTCTTGTAAAAAGTTACAGATGGAAGCCAGTTTTTTGAGTGAACCATATGTTTGCGATCACTGTTTAGACACATTAGTGTTTACTGTACTGGGCATGGCTGGCCATGGTCAGAGACACAGAGCCCTGGCAGTCCGCAGTTTGCATACATCCTCAATCCATGCATGATAAGGGGGAAAACTGGAAAAGAAAAAGGTAGCAGGCAAACAATGGCTATCAAGCTTTATTACATGTGACTTTGCCTAAAGAGCATAGGCAGACAGACGGTTTGAGAAAAGCACATTTTGATTAAATTTACATGAAATTAGCATTCAGAATATTAAATTTAGCATATTTGAAGTTACATGTTCACCATATTTTGCACAGACATAGCTGTGCATAACTAGGCACCAAGAGTCATTTCAAGCTACTCACAAGCATGATTCGAGTCTAAACCAGTATGAAAGGAATGAGTGAATGACTTTAAAAGTTTCTGACACATTAACACTATGGCATGACTGCTGTGCTGACTAGGGTAGTTTGTGTAACAAGTGTGTTTGATTTAAGAACCATGTAAGGACTGTGATTATAAATACATAAACATAATCCAAGCCATGCTATGAAATTTTATGTGAGGAAGGAAACCAAAGATGAAAGGACCAAAAAAGAAAAGAACAAAGAGAGCAAGTGTGCTTTCAGCCAGTCTGGTGTAAATGCCTTATTTAGGACAAAAATATCAGAGCAAACAAAAAGGCTTCCAGCTCTCCTGCCAAGATCCAAAATGACAGGACTTTATCAAAAGCAGCCCGTTAGGCCCTCAGCTAGTAAAATGTAAAATGATATATTTACATTGTTCATGATGCCCAGTTTAATTAATGCTATAGTCCTCTGAGACTGACTGCAAAAACTGGTATTGCACACTGAAAAGTAACATAACACCGGATGTGAGATGTTAAAAGTGGTTGATGAGAGAGAGAATGGGTTGATGACAAAGCAAATTACATCAGAGGAATTGCTACTTTAGCACTTTTGTATTTCAGACTGAGCCACTGGGGAATCAGTTTTTTCTATCAGCTATAGTTTTGAAACATTTAAATATTTTCCCTGTTAAAATGGGAAAGAGTGCCATTGCTTTTAAATGAAAAAAAGTATAGCTTTATGAGATTGTTCAATGTTTGACAATGTATCGGACAGAAACTGATTTATGAATACATACCCTGTGACATAAACATGGGGGAACAGATTAAGCTAAGAAAGTCTTCCCACCATGAAAATTCATTTTTATTCAAGCCATTTTGCTTGGAGCTTGGCTTCCCATTGGTTGTAACCAACCTCTAAGCAAAATGATTTGAATAATAAATATTCACGAAAGAGAAGACTTGCCAGCCCAAGTTACTGTTTGCACATGTGTGTCTCACATAGTGCTTTTGAAGGTGGTTTGTGGCATATCAAGGTATTTTGGGGCTGATGGGGAAGAGACTGTTGCTGAGAGCATTGCTGAGAGAATGGTCTGTTTGGAGGGAGAATGGGCTGTTTGGACGGAGTAGGGACTGCTGGGAGAAAGAAGGGACTGATGGGAGTTCTCTTTCCTCAGGTAGTGGAGAAGGCGGTCCAGAGATCGATGAGCAGGATGCAGGTGGAGAGGCTGGACTGTCTGCAGTTCCACTGGTGGGACTACCAGGATAAGAGATACCTGGAGGCTCTGGGCCACCTGTCAGATCTGCAGCAGGATGGCCTTATATGTACGTTCAGGACATTATTTACTATGATCACTCGGTCACATATTCAGAAAACTTAATCAGTCTCTCCATTTAAAAAAACTCATTTTTGTGATTGTGTATTTTATAATCATCTCTGGCAATTTATCCCTGGGAAAGTGCATGTTCACATTGTGGATTATTGTGCAATACTTTACGGCGGATGATAATTTTGTTATAAACAGAAGTTTCATTGGTGATGGGATCGGTCTGGTAGTTTGTGTAAAGTGCCTCTGACTAGATGTATGTATGCTTATTTATGGTGTGAATAACATGTTTGTATAAACTACGCACAGATGTAAATGATGTGCTGTCACCACTGCAGGTGAACTGGCTCTCACTAATTTTGACACCCAGCGTTTGGAGGAGATAGTCAGCAGGGGCATCCGGATCTCCAGCAACCAGGTGCAGTACTCGCTCATCGACAGAAGGCCTGCTGCCAAGATGGAGAAGTTCTGCCTGGCCCACGATATACAGATGCTCACATACGGTACTCTAGGTAAAGTAACTGCAACGATGGAGCATTTCGCAGAGACCACAAGAGGACACGTTTATCACTTGGCTGCAACTCAAGATGCAGCCATTCAGTAAATGATTATCCCTCCCTGACTAACTCCATTACTGAATGGTTTTACAACAAAGTCACTTTTCATAACTAGAGCTTTTTCCTTGACAACCTTTATTTCAGGATAAATATATAATAATTTATTTAAATGGAAAGAGTTACTGTGTAGTACGCCATCTAGGGGATGTGTGTGGTACTGATCTGGGTATGATCTGTGAAATGGAGGCTTGCTGGTTTCTTAGACCTGTTTCTGTCAGACCTGTTTAATAAAACAAAGGATATAAGAGTGGGTTTCCCTCACAAATGGTTACGTGCAACACATTCTAGTGTACATTCTGCAATAGAAATGCTTTTATCTTTTTCTGAAACTGACTTTTCCTAATGTAAACATAGTGTGTGATTCGTGAAAAGATGGTCTTTGAAGTTTAATGATAATCATTTAGATATTTCACTTTTTAGTTACAAAGTTGTGATTAGATTACACAATACATTTATAAATTAATGAAAATGTATCATTAATGATAATTTGTCATTACTTCTTGTAGATATTTAATATTTTTGTTGTGATTAAATTACATTGCTTTGACAAACGTGATATGACTTCAAATAAAGAAAAAAAAAAAAACTGAAAATTCACAACATTATAAATTGCAATGTTTGCTAATCAAATAAAAATATTATATTTTAATTCAGAGTATATAAATATTGGGTTTATTGACAGTATTTAAAAAAATCTTTCACCATTAGATTAAAAATTATTCAGCATTAGATTTGTTATGTTCAGTAAATACGTTTGATTAAGCCTTGTGACGCATAGTACAGTCGTGCTAAAATGGAGGAATTGTAAAATGGAGGCAGTGAGGAAGATGGTACCTTCTGACCGCATTGCCTCTTCTCTCTATCGCTCTCTCCCTCCCTCCTCCCTCTTTCTCCTCTCCTAACCCTCCTAGGCGGGGGGCTGATCAGTGAGCGGTACTTGGGCTGCAGAGAGCCGAAAAGCCAGGCGGAGCTCAACACCGCCTCCCTGAGCAAGTACAAGAACATGGTGGACATGTGGGGAGGCTGGGCGCTGTTTCAGGAGCTGCTCTCCACCCTGAACGCAGTCGCCCAGCGCCACGGCTGCTCCGTCGCCAACGTGGCCACCAAGTACGTGCTGGATCAGCCGGCGGTGGGCGGCGTGATCGTGGGCTGCCGGCTGGGCGTGGCCGAGCACATCCAGGACAATCTGCGCAGCTGCGGCGTCGGCCTGGCCCCCGAGGACCTGCACGCCATCCGCGGCGTGCTCGACCGCGCCCGGGACCTCCTCCTCGCCGTCGGCGACTGCGGGGACGAGTACCGGAAGTAGGCGGCGGAGAGGGGAGGGGTCGTAGAACACGCGACTTTCTTTATGTCCGACGCAGCCGCCGCTCCTCAGCGGGAGGAGCACGCCCACGTTACGCCAGCGTCTCTGTGCCTGCATGCTCGCTCCTCCATACTTCAGACCAACGGAGGCTTTGATTGTGCAAATCACTGTAACCATGCATAGACAATGTACTGCCACTTAGGCTTAAATACAGATCTCAGGTCACAAAATAGTGTCTCTGAATTCACAATTATTAGTCATTTAAACTTTTCCAGAGGTTAAATCATTATAATGTTTTATGTTGAATTCAGCAAATATTAAATAATTCAGCTTGAACATACATATATATTATAAGCATTGTTATGTGGCAAATTGAAAAGACAAAAGAGGTGGGTGTGGCGTCGGTGGCCAATGGGAGTGGGGGCTGTGGGGGTGGGGAGTTTGGGGCTGTGTCTGTGTGTGGCAGACCAGGGGGCTGCCTCTCAGGATTTGGGGCAGACTGTGTAATGATGGGGAAGACTCTGAGAGGAGGCGTTGATGTAGAGGCGGTTGGACAGTTAATTAATATTGAGGATCAGCAGACCCCCGCTCTCGCATCTGCTCGGCCCATGACTGGCAGAACGTGTCCCTGGGCTACACTGGCCATGGGGACGCCGCCAAGCTCCTGGGCTCACCTTTAAGGTCAACCAGCTCTTTTCCCCAGGCTGTGATTCAGATCCAGTCTCATGTCACTGTGTGGAGGATGAACATAGACTCACCATTGTCTTCTCGCTCAGTAGGCATGCCATCATCGGGGGAAAAAGCAAGGTTTAGCCACTAAACCCTGCTTTTTAAAAACTTTGGCATCTTCAATCCCACACAAATTTAGACTGTCCAATTCGCGAACAACGTACAAGCATGTTAGTATACACCCCCTGTTGTTGGGTCAGGAGAGTGAAGACAACGTGCGGTTTGCCTTCAAAGCAGTTTCACACCACAGCCACCATGCGCTGAGCGGGGGTGGAGGTGACCCAATCATACACGTACACAGAAAGCCCACCATGGGCATCCGGATGGTCGACAGGAATCGCAATGAACACTGCTATCCCTGCCAACTGAGTCTATCCCACACATCCCTTGGGCGATGCAAAGCCAATTGTGCGCTGCCCCTGCAGAGCTGCCAGCCACAGTCAGCACTGGCATGGGCTGGATGTGGCACTTTTACAGGGTGAGCTGTCCAGCAGCTCCTGCAGTGGGAATTTTTTAGTGCTAAACTATTAAACTATTTGCTTAGAATTTGCTCAAAAGTAATTTATTTGTATTTGTTGTGTTCAGTGATGTTGGATGCCTGGAACCCACATTGTAATTTTCAGCTGAACTCCATAAATAATTGACCCATTGCCTCATTTGTATTTTAGCATTGTTCTGAATTAGAATGCTTTACTGTTAAAACCCCATATGGTCAACCGACGAAACTAGAGGTTGCATTATTAATAGGGGTCACTTAACATGGATGAAAATGGCAAATGCTTATTAAATACCATGTGGCTGTTTCCAAGTGGGCTGGGACACCAGGAGGTAATTAACCAAGTTCATATTTATGTCTCATTTCTTTTGGCGATTGCACTTAGTATTGCCGTTAATCTGAAATTTCACAATAAAACACTTAAGTGACAAGTCTGCCTTTGTATTTGTATGGGTTTTTCCATCATTCTGTGAATACTTGTATGTACTTGTATAATCGTAAGGTGGATATTTAAATGTAATTACTATTATATATTTTTGTATTGTATATGTGTAGTTTGTGTAGTAAATCCTCTGAAGTAAACATGATAATTTTAAAGGGATGGATACTGGAGGGGCAAGATTTTTAAAACAATGGATGAAGAATTTGCCTTCATCTTTTGGGGTGTGGCTTGGCTGCAACATCAGATAAATGTAAGATTTTTAATAATGTTCCTTTTTCATGTTTATACAACAATGACACATTTTAAGAATGGACATGGAACACAGTACTGACACAAATTATGGAAACACTGTGCTTAAAGAAGTCACAATAATACAGGTTCATGCTGATTATAAAATTTCCAACAGTAAGATGCCTAATTCTGCTTAATTCTTTAGGTATGAACTAACACATATAGGAAGGTGTAGTGAATATTGCCTGTTTAATACAAATATTTATTTATTTTAGTTTTAAGTTGATATTAAATTTATTACACATTACATCTATTATGCCAAAAGTGTTGCAAAATATTGCATTAATCATCAAAACCTGTTTATAAATTCAGTATTTCCATAATTTGTGCCAGAACAAATAACACATTTTCTCAATTTTGTTAAGTCAAGGACTTATTTCAGTGGTTAGAACAACTTTCCTAAACAGGAATAGCTTGAGGTGGTGTATTTTAAAACAGATTTGCACATTTATCTGTGTGGTTATCTCTGGTGTTCTAAATGTTGTATAACAGTGTGGGGAGGTGGAAACTATAGTAACGTCTCTATCCCAGAATGCAGTGCTGTAAAATTCCTGTGTTGGTACACGGAGAGGGACAGGTATGTTAGCAGTGCGTGAACACTACACTCGCGTCATTGTCGAGGGAAAGGGACATTTATTCATCTGTGTTCAGGGGATACGCTCCCATACCTGGCCCATCTTATATCTTACAGCGCACAGGAGCCAGAACCAGTGACCAGCCGTGACTCTCCTCTCCCATGTTCTTAGAAAAGTTCAACAATGCTATAATGCAACATATGCTTCTCCAGGTAAGGCACACCCAAAGCCTTGTACATTTTTTGTGGGGCTTTGGCATAGCCTATTTTGTGCTGTTGCTGTAAGGATAGATTGTATATATTATAAGCTGTATTCAACCTGACCACCTCATATTGTAAAATGGAATAGAATTGGTATAGTAATGCTCATGAGGCAGTGTGGCTCTGTAATGTATTCATAAGCTGACTGAGAAAGTGGTTTCCAACCCAGAAACATAGACCTGCCCCCTGGGCATATGCGGAAAGAAAGATAATTGCCTTTATTAAGAAACATTAAATGTTTAATTTGTCCACTTTTATTACAACTATACAATGTAGAATTTAATTCAGTATTCATTAGACATTTCAAAAGTCTCATTATGACACATTATGATGTGCATATCTGTATAAAAAAATCTTCCTGAAGGAAGCTACTGACCCATGGATTGAAATGTGGATTTTTAGTAAAAATTGGCTCTTACCTGTGGTCTTACTACAGTCTAAGACATTGCAAAATATTGATGGCCAGCCATTGCAAAAAACCAACTGTTCTTTCTTGCCTGCTTGAGATGATGATGAGATTGACATATTCTCAGATCTCCACTGAAACTCATGCAAAAACAGGGCTCACTTAAAGTGAAACATCAATCCCATTATTAACCAGGCTAGCTTTAAGAGGGAAATAACCTGTCAGCGGTTCTATATTAAATATTGTATGAGAGAGATTATATCTAGTTTCTAAGAATGTGCAGTCCAAGGCTGTATTAGCTTTATTCTGTAGAATACCATACTGTAATGGGAACCCTGCCCCATAAACACTGAACTATTTTACAGTTTCCTTCTTTTTTTATTTTCTACCTTGCTGGTTTTTTTGGGGGGTTTCAAGCTTGATCTTTACCAATTTTCCAATTTCAAGTTTTTTGCTGTAATGCATATTTTTGACAATGTACAGTATTTGTAAAAGTGTTATAGAAATAAATTTGAATTTAACTGAATTGTAGAATATGTGTTGAACTTATTTACCATAGCTGAGTAGATTAACAAATAATTACGCCATACATGTACATATGTATGTTAAATTCCTTAATGGCTGCTTGTATCTGTCCAAAGCCATATTTTCACATAATGAAAATACTGATTGTTGAAGTTTATCCTATTTAAAAGGCAATCTATAAATTGTACTTAATTATTTTAATCATTCATGCACATTGCACGTTTAGGTGTACTATTACTATTTCTCTTCAATTGTGACCCAAATTCCAGTATCAGAAAGCAATAAAATCCAATAAACTACCAAGAGGCACAACAAGTAATATACCCGTTTTGTGAGAAGAAACCATTCTTTTATTTGTGTCAAATTTTGTATGGATCAGGTAAAAACAGTGGTTTAAAATGATTATTATTGGTCATTGTTAGTATTTTGGTTGCCCAGCTGGCTTCAATGCTCTGAAACCTGAACACATAATCGTTCAGGTGGGGGTACAAAATGGATGAACTGTGTCAAAATGTGAAAAAGTGACAGTTACTTCAAAATGTTCACTGCTTACACACACAACTACATTACTTAGGGAGGGAGTGGAAGGGCCATACATTAAAGGTCAACTCAGGTCTGCTGGAACCACATCAATGACAATTAACAGAAGTTAACATTTTTTTGGGAGATTTCCGTGACTATTTTATTAATGAAAAAAGGGACAGCGGTTGACGCTGTAAGTGCTGTCTGGGAGGGTCACGCCCTCTTCTACTTCGCATTGACAGAGCTGATCATCTTCTTGACCGCCTGGATGATGGCGTCCTTGTCGATGCCAAAGATCTTGAGCAGCTCAGCCGGCTTTCCACTGCGCGGGACGTGGGTCACTGCCAGGCGGTGCACCACGAACCCGGGCTCGTTCACCACAGCCGAACACACCGCCTCCCCCAGGCCTCCTGAGGGATGACATCGTAAAAGATAATGGATGGACGTTAGCAGCACAGCTAGAGGCGGCAGGTCTCCATGACCTCTCGCTTCTACCAAGACATACCTCCTACAACACATTGTCATCCCTGACTATGTGGCACTATTATGATCAATACCACCTTGAAGCCTCATTACCCTCCATCCTAGAGAACCCTTTCTGACAGGTTTGCATTTGATTCTCGCACCCACAGAGCTGAAGCCTCAGGGGGCAGACTCATCCTGTCTCCCTCTGACTGCATTGGGCATCTACACTGTGGGGGTCTCTATGGCCCACTGCAGATAATTTCCCCCCATCCACCTCCGCCCCCCATGAGATGGCTACAGATGCCCCACACCCCGAACAGACACACATCACACAGTTCACTGGACAGGCAGTGCAGTGATGCATGATCTGACCAGCCACGCCCTTCACCATCCCCACCACACTGCACTATCTTCCTCCACTCCCATTTTTTATTGGGGGGGAGGCATAGTTGTGGGAGCAGAACCAGATTGTTTGCAGTCAGGAGGGGTATTCCTTTGTCCCTGTTACGATCAGACCATAGGACCAAGACCAGATTGTTTGCGGTCAGGAGGGGTATTCCTTTGTCCCTGTTAAGATCAGACCGCAGGAGCAAGACCAGATTGTTTGCGGTCAGGAGGGGTATTCCTTTGTCCCTGTTAAGATCAGACCGCAGGAGCAAGACCAGATTGTTTGCGGTCAGGAGGGGTATTCTTTCGTCCCTGTTAAGATCAGACCGCAGGAGCAAGACCAGATTGTTTGCGGTCAGGAGGGGTATTCCTTTGTCCCCATTAAGATCAGACCGTAGTTGCAATGCCGAAACGCAGCCAGTGCTGCCGTCTCTGTTATGTGGGTCACAGAAAGCCCAAAGGGCACGTGTGAAATTGAAGAGAACTGACAGCAGATTGCATCTTCACATCCTCCTGCACCAAAAAAATAAATAAATACACAGTGGCCTCTCCGTGGCAAGTGAGAACACATTCCCAGCTCCAGGTTTATCACAAACATGAATACATTTCACTAAGCTAAATACATAATGAATATCGGCATTAAAATGTTAGTAATCTTGGTTTGAAGGGATTACCCCAATGTTTCTAAAAGTAGTGTATTACTGTTGCATATTAAGTAGGATTGCATTAGGAGGTACACTGAAACCCTTTCCTGGGGTCAAACAATTATTTTACATTCCCCCCATGTGACTTTGGGTTTTCTGGATATTCAGTTCCCCTTGGAAATTGAACTATATCCGTTGTCTCTGTAAGTGATTTGTGACAATGCAACAATAAAGACATACTGCTTGATTGATTGCAGCCAATCAATCTCATATATGTACTTAATATCAAACCAGAAGGAAAAAAATACACATACTCATGAGTGACTTCAATGTGCTTGCAATGTGCGTACAAAAGAACAAAACAGAGTTTACTAGCGTACAGCAGAAAGCATTGCCGAGTCAAGTCAGATGAAAATTTCCTTTATCTTCTCATGAATTACATGTACGTGTTCGTTACATGTGAGATTGCATGAAGTGAACACGTACCCTCACTGTAGTGGTCTTCCACAGTGATGATGCATCCCCTGGTTGCCTTGGCATGGTCAATGATGGTTTTGGAGTCCAGTGGTTTAATAGTGAAGGGGTCGATAACTCTGATGTTGATCCTCTCTGAAAGGAGGAAGATGGAGTCACTGAGGCTAGTGCTTTATCTCTGGCCCTGCTGTATAACCTGACGCCATCTCCTGTTCAAATAGCCCTCCAACCGTGGCACGCTACGCCAAAGAACACATTGAAGAAGAGGGTTGACTCAATTTTAGGATGCTGATTAGGACAGACAAAAGAAGTACATCTGGAGTGACAATGGTGCACTGGCTTTGTATTTTACTTCTCAGATTAATAATCGCTCTTGATTTATGACCTTTGATGATTTTGAATGCCTGGCTCTGACCCTTTCTGAAGCAATATACAAAAAAACATAAAACACAGTAAAATACATACACTTTCTCTTAATGTGTCCCTATTTCCAAACATGGCACATTGGAGGGATTTAACCTTGCCTTATCACTCCAGGAAATCCACATAACCTGCTAAACCAAACTTAAAAACAGGACCCAGAGCAAAAGCATTATATTCCTAAGAACCGAGCTGGATTTTAAAGCCTATATTTCATGGAGGCCATTTGTTGGGAGGGCTTTATTGGTACCTTTCTTTAGCTGCTCGGCTGCAGCCAGCGCCTCGTGCAGCGTGACTCCTGCTCCAATCACAGTGATCTGGTCATCACTGCTCTTGTACACAACCTGGAGGAAGAACAGGATGAGGAAAAGGTAGCTGTGAGTGTTGGGATTTGACCTGTTGAGTGTGTACATGTAATAAACTGTGGACAAGACCGTGGAACTGATGTTTCAAAAGAGGCACTGAATTACTCTCTATACCTTTGCCTGCCCGACGTGGAAGTCCTCATTGCTGTTGTAAATGATGCCATTCTCTGGACGACTGGTCCTTATGAAGCAAATGCCCTGCAGGAAGAGGGTTAGAACAGCAGTTAGAGCAGGGATGAACTCATCTTAAGAGTTCTGCACTACGATGTTAAGGGTGTAAATTATTCACCGCTCAATTTCATATCTTCATTCTCAACCGAATACAACGTGATAACTTGGATATTACTGCACTTGCTATTATGAAAGATCTTTCCATCACAAATGCCCCAAAGTTGCATACACATGCATACAAATCAGAAACATACACAGGAAGTCAATCCACAACCCTTCTCTCCAGACTCTCCAGCAGAGTTGGAGGGTGGTATAATGAGGGTACGCTCACGTACCTTCGTATTGGCAGCCAGCTCCACCGCTCTCTCGGTGGACACGCCGTCGCTGGGGTAAAAAACGGTCGCCGTAGGGATGGCTCGGAACATGGCTATGTCTTCCAGGCCCATCTGTGAGGGTCCGTCCTCTCCTGGGACGGGGGTCGGGCAGAAGCAGGCCAGTCAGTTTCATTAGTACAGGGGGGCCGGGGGGCGGCTGATATAACAGAACTAAAAGACAGGCAGGTGGGCAGGCAGGCAGGCAGGCAACGTGGCATGCGGTGTACCTGGTGAACGAAAAGGAAACCTGGCCGCCCCGTGACAACTTCCATGACAGATAGGGAGAGTGAGGGGGAGGGTCTGAATGCTGACAGGAGTAGCACGGAGAAATAAAGGGGAAAATGTGAGGAAAATAAAATGAATTCAGGATTCAGGGGAAAAAAACAGGGATACAGAAACTGTATTAACTGGGGGGTGGATTCAAAATACTGCAAAGTGTTTCATCCTTGACGTATCTAAACAGAGAAAAATCCAACGACAAATTTAAGGCAGTAATACTGTTTTGTCGCAGCTTATGAAAAACAAATAAAATGCTATCATGAGCCTGGACAAAAAGTAATACCCTGTGCAATTAGCCACGGATTTTCTTTTGTTAGATACTGTGAAGGCTAAACGCTTCCCATTACACTGAATGGGTCCCTGAAGGCATCAGCAGGGTAGGGGAAATTAATTCAGTTAAAGAGGGAGGTCAGAGAGTTACAGAGGGTCACATCTTCACTTGAGTTTCAGTTAGACAGCGATACGGGCACCCCATACAGGCCTCATCCTCTACAGAATATCAATTCAAACCCAGTTTAAAAGTTATTATGGTGCTTCTAAATCTACAGTAGGAAATATTAAACTACAACAGCATGCACATCATGTTTAAACTTACAACTGGAATGTACGTGGATTTTTAACAGTAAAATATAATCTGTCTCCATTAAGACTGGAAAACACAGTGACAGCGGCTCTCTCTCAGTACACACAGGTCCGAGTGACCGGGTGGAGACTGACCGATGGACACGCCGCAGTGGGAACCGCACAGGTTGATGTTGCTCTCAGAGATGGCTGCCATGCGCAGCTGGTCGTATGCACGGGCGAAAAAGGTGGCGAAGGTGCTGGCAAACACGATGTTCCTGTCCCGAGCGGCACAGCCCACAGCGACGCTGACCTGGAGAGGGGTTACGATGGGGGGAGGTTACCAGAACACCAGCGCCGTGCTGGGGGGGATATTACAGCCGAGCTGTACTAGGGAGGGTGTCACCAGAACAGCTGAGCTATCCTGATGTCAGAAAAGGGAGGTCATAGAACAGGGCTCCCCAGAATCTCCTCAAATTCCATTTGTTATTAAAGAATCCCAAACATCTGCCAAATAAGGCTTACTATTCAAGCACAAATAAAGTATAAAGAAATATTTTGCAATTCCCAGTACTGCTGTTCATTACAATGCATGACCTACAATATAAAATAGCCTGTTGTGTGAGGAATGTGACAAGAATGGCCAATAAACTCTGAGAGGTGTGGCTTTAAAAACCACACCTATGATAAAGAATGAAAGGGAATTCAACAGCCAAAAAGGTAACGGTAAAATGGCTGCAGAAGCACAGGAAGTAGGGCACATCACTAGCAGAGGCCCATTATGGTTGTAGTCATCTATTATTCAGTAAGCTCAATTTAGAAAATGGTGTAAGCTGGTCTTTTACAGCACAGAAAGGGCTGGGTTTACTCATAGTTCCACTGCAATTAAAACACAAGCAAATATGGGGGATTTTTACCAAGCATGTGTTGTGATATTTAAAGAATAATCCACACAAAAGCAGGTCTCATTATTGAAATAACTATGTTATTATATGAAACATATAATATATGAAACATATATCCTCATATTGTTGATAACTGAGTGTTCATCAGCATACATATTACTGTCTAAGTACTGTATTTCACAATCTGTCCTCAGCAGAAATAAAGAAATGCACTTACCATATTTTGCTCGGCGATGTAGCACTCCACATAGCGATTGGGGTGCTCATTCTTGAAGATTTCTGAGAAGGTGGAGTTCTTGGTGTCCCCGTCCAAGGCTATCACTCGCTCGTTGTAGCGGCCTAGCTTGGCCAGGGCCAGTCCATATGCCTTCCTCGTGGCAATCTGTAATCAATAACAAAATAATTTTTTTAAAACTATTTTTTGTTGCCAATTTTTTTTTCTAATTTATCCCATCCAGTCTTCATTTTAGAGCTGTCCCATCTCTGCAGAAACCAATGGCTGCACTGGAGGACTGCATGCTGGGAGCAGGAACTCAAACAACTAGGGGATTGGCTGTGCAATGACTGAAACCCTCCCTTCCTGCGTGATATTACAGCCAATTATGACATCACTGTCTCCTACAAAAGACAAATGCGTTTGCGATCTCCACAGCAGCAAGTTAAAGGAAACCAAGGCTTCTTCCCTGAAAAAAAATGTTTCATACTATTCAAAATCCAAGGAAAACAAAATTTGGTTAATGATTTTCCTAGGCAATACATATCCTAGCGTATGGATGATTTTGATATATGGACCAAGGACCAGAATATTGAATATGGACCATGACAGGGCCATGACTGGCAGCCACACAGGGACAGAGGTTTTCAGTTGGATGACGACTCCTTATTACACACCAGCGAGCTCCACCCACTTGGCTGATCAGTCGCCCCTCTGTGTACATCTAGTGTCTTCCTCCGAGTCATGTCTGTGCCAGCCTGCGTCACTAACTGCTTGTGATAAGAAGCCATGCTTGGCATAGCATGCTTTGGAGTAGGGCGTGTATGCCAGGCTGATGTGTGCTTTGTGGAAGTGGCTGAACCTTGTCTCCGGGCTTGTAGCTGGGGCCGCTGGGCATCCTGATGTTGCGAACACTGACAGGCAGGGCGTCGTCCATGGGCGTGGCTGGGTACAGACGCTTGTTATTGTTCAGGATGCGACTGTGCAGCTCCTTCAGCACAGTGTCGGCCATGTCCCTGGTCAGTGGCTTGCCATGCCAGCCCATCTTATCCTCAGCCACTGTATGAACACACACACACACACCTTTAACAAGAATGAATGTAGTGTATTAAACTTGTATCATTGACTTCATGTACTACAGAAGTGGTTGTGTGAATTTGTGTGTGTGTGTATGCTGTGTGTCTATCTGGACAGTGCAGAACTTTACTATTTGAAACCAGGCTCTGGTGGATTTATTAGCCTTATGCTAACACAGTACCTGAGATTCCTTTCCCTTTGATGGTTTTGGCGATGATGGCAGTAGGCTGATGTCGGGGCTGGCACAGTACCTTGCACAACTCTTCCACACTGTGGCCATCTACTACGATAGCATTCCAGCTGGGTACAAAAAGCAGGAGATGCATCATTGATTTAAAATACCAAACACGTACATGTACACACACACACACACACAAACATACCTACACACACACGCACACACACACACACACATACACACACGCACACACACACACACATACACACACACACACACGTACCCAAAAGCCTCACAGCGTCTCTGGTATTTCTCCACATGGTGCTGCAGCGGGGCAGGGTCGCTCTGTCCCAGGCGGTTGATGTCCAGGATGGCCACCAGGTTGTCCAGCTGGTAGTAGGAGGCGAAAGACATGGCCTCCCAGACCGCTCCTTCAGACAGCTCTCCATCTCCCAGAAGGCAGTAAACACGGTAGCTGCAGGGACAGGGATCGAGAGCACTGACGGTAAAAACTTCCCAAAATGCAGATGACACAAATTTGAAAGGGGGGGGACTTTACAATTTTACATGAGGCAGGCAATGGCAGCAGAGGCGGGGATTGGAATGAAAGACCTGGCAAATAGGGGACACAGGCAGCCTTGCATCTGAAAGTCATCCCAAAAGGTTCCTTTCAAGGCTCAGTGGACTGATGTGTTTTGGCAACTGAATTCATCAGGCACTGTACTAATGTGCCAGGGGAACATCCAAACTGCACATACTGTAAAACGACTACAATACATAACAATGTACTAATTCGACGACAAATTAGTAAAAAATCCCAAATGAACTACATTCTTAAAGCTTGCAGCATTTACATGTTTCCTGAGAGCAGCATAGCATCTGTAAGAAGAATTTTGTATTGCACAAAGGCTCTCTCTCAGCAGTCTCCAGGTTCACTTCTGCCATTGGAAGACCACGTGGAGAGAGGCTTATGGACCACACCGACTCCTGCATTGTAGACTCCCGCCACCTCCAAAGTGCAACACAGGCACAAATCGTAAACACGCCTTCCACTCAAATCAGCACCCCACCCGCCAGATTAATATATCCTGACAGCTTTCCAGTCAAATGGGCACGTTTGCATGAAGGCGAGAAGATCGGGCGAGACAGCGCGTATTACTGCATGCATTCCTGCTCCTGCCAAAGAAAGGAATACCACTGGCCACTGTGGCACCTGGTCTGGCTCCTCCTTCACAGCTTCACTTTCCATCAGTCACGGTTCAGGTGCCTCACAGACACACCAGCTGTCAAATAAATTATCCATTTCTGCAGAATAAAATACAAGTCGCAAACTGCCACCCTGTTCATTCGAAATGCCTGTCCCCGTATAGCACAAATAAAGAAAACATGGAATTGTTTTCTGAACTATTTGTGGAGACTTTAATTGTGAGAGGCTTAACATCATTCTATGCGAACGATGCTTGGAAGAAAGTCATTAAAGTTCACTTTCCCTGCATAATCTAATGGCTTACATCGCCCCCTAAAAAACTTAAACAGCAGGTCAAAAGTTGTTTTAGATACCATAAGCTTTGAGACAACATTTTTATAACGGGTGATTAGGTCAATGGCCATCCAACACATTCTCTTGGATTAAAGGACAGATGACTCTAAATCACTGTCCAAGGCCTGGATTATGCTGTTTCAGTAGTGGCCTCCCAGTGGCCTGGGGCTTTCCATTGTTCCTCAGGCCTTTGGGACACTGGGGGCCGAGGGCAGGCTTAACCACTTTAGAAAGAGCATGAGTTCACTCCCTGTGAAACCCCTCCGCAACTGCCTGCAAATCACACCCACTGCGCCCACATTTGATAATGGCAGCAAATTAAACCGTTAACGTACGCAGGCTGGATTTTCCCATCGTCTTTGCTGAGGTGAGACAGGTTTGGCAATGAGAGATGTTTTCTTTATCATTAGGAGGGTGTGTTAGGTTTCGGAAACACCTCAGTGCACAAAAAAGATTCGGCAAATGTCACTGAAGCGAAAACACCTCAAACAGACACATCTCATGGCCTGAACTTGTCACCTGGCTCCTTCGAATATGTGCAATCTTGTGAATCCTGATGTGACAAACACAAAAGTTGCTAAACACAACAAAACCCGTTGTGTGAGAGTGAGGGTGGGGGTGACAAGTCAGATGCAATGCCATCACCCAATAATGCGTGATGGAGCAATACAAACGAGAAACTTTTGTATTGCTGATGGAGATGGAGAAATGCTCCACAGATGCTGCCTTCTCCTTGAACACAGATGGAGGAACACTAAGGACGAGCCTTATCACACTTCCCTGCATTCAGCTTTACCTCAGTGTGACCAGGGTTGGGCTACACTGTATGTATGTGCTCTCCAAATACACCAGTCTAGAGAAGCTCACGTTCTGGTGTGTTATTGAATATAGAGAGGCAGGAGAATGTACAGTATAAGTGCACCTTTCTTGACACATGTATCCAAATTCAAATAAGGTATCAGAATGTTCTCATTTGCGCATGTCTTCTAAAAATAAACAGGCCAGCTAAGAAATGGCGTTGCTTTTTCTTACATTGTTTTAGCAATAAATAAATATAAAAACAATCAAGCTATGAAGCGTCCTGTCCTGAAAATCTAGTCCATACCCATATCAATAATTTCATTTAGGTGGTTCTACACCACATTACACCAGGTAGTCTAAACAGCTATGACTGCAACTAAAAGGTAAATGAATCTATCCACAGTAAGGCCAGGCCAATACTGTACCTCTTTTTAAAATTCAATTTAGACTAAAGATGCTCTAAGATTAGACATAAATTAAAATTAGATATATCAGGATATAGTCATATAGCAGGTGACTACAATATTTCATGGATGTATAAAAAAAGTAGAAAATTCAGATTCAAATGTGTTGGCTGTGCTGAACCTGAACAGGCTATTCTCTAGACAGAACAGCACTGAGAGGGGCTTGAAATGGCTGCTGGACTTGCTTATTAGAGCAGAAGAATTACGTGAACGGAAAATGCAGAGAAGGCACAGTCAAAGCATCATAAATATCAATGGCAGAGAGCGTCACACTAGTCTTTTAGAAGGACATTTTTCTACACAATTTTCCCTTTTGTCAATGATGATTTTCTTGGTTTTCATGATTTGGCTTTATTATGTTCAAAAACGTATGTCTCACAAAGCGTGCCACAAAATTTCAAACTTTTGTGAGAGAGGTCCAGTGCGCTATTCTTTCAGAAGACCAATCTGAGGATCAAAAAAGCAATTCATAAATGCAGTGATAAATATATAAAATACTACCCCTTGTTAGTTGAGCTTCTTGGTTTTTTTTTTTTTTTTGTTCTAGCATTTTCAAAGAAGCATCTCTCCAAATGGCTTCACAAAGCATTTCACTGGCATTCCACCAGTCCTTTGTGAGAGTGGATCTGTGTGACTGTTCTAGAACGAGCCACCCCACCCTCCCTGTGTGCACAGCGGCACTCTCCCCATTATACATGCCAGTGTCAGGGAGCCTTCTTCCCTTCCACCCGCCGCATGTACACTGGACGACTGCTGCCAGTGTGAATTTGCTCTGTCTACCAAAATGAAATGTCAGACGTCAGGCCTCTTTGTGTGATCTTTCATGTGCACGGACCTGGTACATACAAAGCAGCGCCCCCCATAGCCTTTGAACAGAGAAGCTGTGTGTGTGCAGTCCGCCTCATGCAAAGGACAATCAGCGGAAGGCTGTCTGGACGGGCTCTTACCTGGCCTTATCAAAATACTTCCCAGTGTAGGCCATCCCGCAGGCGGCCCCGAGGCCCTGCCCCAGAGAACCTGTAGCCACATCCACAAACTGCTGCTTCTGCAAAGACAGGAGGTACAATCCATAAAAACCACAGCACAGGGCAGGGGAGTCACTGTCCAGTGCCAGCATGTTTTAGACACCTCAGGTAGCTCAGTTAACTCAGGTTACTCTAATATTTTCTCATGATGAAAATCTCTGAAATGTTATGCAAAGAAGGCTTTATGCATTTTATTCTCTGGCACTAATTAAAAATGAATGACTTTTTTCGGGAGCATCAGCTGGAATTAAAGGCAATCTCATTTAATGTCAGTTCCCCCATTCCCCCATTATTCTATGAAGTGATCAGGTGGCACACTTACAGGAACGGGATGCCCCTCAAGAATGGAGTCGATCTTCCTGAGGTTGAGCAGCTCGCTCTCCTTGAGGTAGCCTGTCTCTGCCCACACAGCATACAGTACTGGGGCAGCATGGCCCTGTGGGCAGGAGGGTAGAGATGGAAATGGGATCATGGAAAATATCATATGTTCTGCAATTCATGCATGTGGTAAAATACAGCATAACAACACATTTTTTATTCATAAATATTTTGTATATTATAAAATAATATATATTTATGAAATAAATTATTAATAAATTCATGTGCACCATTTAGCTATCACACAGGCAGCAGTCTTTTGTTACATGTTGTAAAACACAGTATAAAAAAAATCCTTTCTTGGGATTATAGGTTCCTGTGTATAATAATAACAATAATAATAATAATAATAATAATAACAATAACAACAATAATAATAATAATAATAATAATAATAATAATAATAATAATAATAATAATAATAATACTGGCCATAATGTGTTCATCTATGGGACTAAGATAATCTATTTCTGAGACAAACGAAAAGGTGTGCTGAATGGTAAGCGGTTTCTATATGACCAAGAAAGTGATGTTCATTGTGGCTAGATGGGACTTACCTTAGAGAGGATGAAGCGGTCATTGTTGGGGTTCCTGGGGTCCTCTGGCCTGTACTTCATGGTGTGGAAGAAAAGCACGGACATGATCTCTGCCACACTGCAGCATGATGTGGGGTGTCTGCAATTATGACATGAGAAAGCAGGTTAAACATTACTCATACAGACACACAATTACATTAGTCTTCCTACTACACATTCACGCATTACACAGGAACAGCTTTGAGCAAGCACATGAACACACGCACACAAACTGAAACGCCACAAATCCATCCATGAAAATCAATTAACCCGCAAGCTGTAGTGTGACCAGCATGATTTTTGAAAAATTTTGAAATAAATTGTCTTCATTTATAATGAAGAATAATGGCTTAAAATCATTTTCATATCAGTGTAGATTCCTCAGAATGCTTCAAACATGATAAATAGGTCTGAAGAAGCATTCGTGGCAACTACAATGCACCACTGTCATTTGTGTTTCATTTAGCCTGAACGACTGAGGGCTATACCAATAGTATGGCATGTTGTGTGTGCGTGTGTGTGCGTGTGTGTGCGTGTGTGTATGTGTGTATTTGGGGGAGGTTCACGTGATAGACAAAGACATGATCTGTCACTCTAGGAATGCTTGAGATTCAGCGATTAACCACACATGAAAATGTCTAGTCTCCAGAAAAAACACTTTGTCCTTTCTATTAAGCTCATTCACATAAAGTCCCATGAAACCCATTTAGAAAACTATGTTTAATCTGAATATTTTTGTGTGCAACTCAGAGAACTACATAAGTTCATCCCCAATTACTCAGTTGGGTAACGCGTGTCGTAGTGACAAGAGCAAAAAGCTATGACGCTACGCCTGCTATCCAATACCTACTATTAAGTTTATTAACCCCAGTTATCCTACGAAAACTATTACAAAAATGTTTTAAAGCCACTCTTATTTGACCAGCTATCCAAATACCAGCAGCAAAAGCAATCATGTTAATGTATTCTGCATGGAAGCTGACAAAAATGTGTTTTCTGTTAGATATTACAAAGGCAATTTTCTCTTGTGAGTAACACTTATTTTCCATGCAGGTTACAATAATAATAATAATAATAATAATAATAATAATAATAATAAAATGTATACATTAAAAAAAAAAAAATTAAGTAGTATCTAGTACCTAACTAGTATATTCTCAACTAATATTCTAAACTAATATTTCTGTTATTAATTTCAGGACATACTCAAAGAAACTGATACGAAGGAAATAAATCTAAAAGAAAAATGAAAAAGCCATTGGAATAGTGCTTTCAATAACATAGGTGCAAAGAGTATTATTGACACTAACGATCCGTTGGCTATTCATGTTTGGGAGGAACTGTATATTATTTAAAAGATTTGTTTCTTTTCTTGTGAAATCACAAGCCAATCTCTCTGGGCCACAAGCCAATCGGTATGTGACCCGATTTATTAAAATATATTATCATCTTCCACAACACAAAATATATAGCATAGAGTATTTTGGTAAAATGCAGCAAATTATTATAGAGGTAGCCTAAGCAGCCACATTTATTCAATTGAATAAAATGGTCTAAACAAATCAAGAAAAAAGAAATAAATACAGTAAGAAGAAAAAAATACAATAGCATTTATTGGCAAGACGCTGCTCTTTTCCATTCATTGTCAGTGGGTGTGCCATTAACGGCAAGCTAAAGAGTAATTAAATGAATAAGTAATGATTCGGAAAAGCCATCCCACATGATTAAAAATAAATCGCGGACGAGTTCATTCCGCTACCCAAACGTTGGCTATAGGAAAAGACATTGCAGTCAATCGTGACTGAAAGCACAGTACCAAAGCAAGCACACCACGCAACACCGTAGCCAACGGTACGTCTCTTGCGGGAAGCTGATTCTGTTCAACACTGCAAAAACACCACATTACTCAACAGCAACGGGTTTACTTTACAATCACGTGGAACGCGCTTTTAAGTCAATATAGGGCACCCATAATGACTGAACAATGCTCTCCCTATATGTACAGTTACATGCACTTTGAGACAAAAAGACATACATACATAATAAAATATGAATTTATATACTGCATCATTGCATTAATATATAGGCTACTGCACATGCGAGAAGACAACAACAAAAATTCCAGGCAGACTGCATTACAATGAAACGTTCTCTGAGTGGTCGCACAAAGCACTGAAACGTGTATAGCCTATATTACTGCTACCATTGAAAGAGAATATTTTAATATAAGCATCAATCCTTACCCGCTGCCTGCAGCAGTCGTTGCCTTGATGGAGTTGATCCTAAGCCGGTTGGCAATGTTCTTCAGCGCCTGCAAGGTTTGCTGGTCGGGTTTGTGATAATCCTCCATGAAGAAAAATTAGTCAGAATCACAGCTGGACAAAATGAATTCAGAATCACAGGTTAAGCAGGATCTCAATTATTTTAAAAAATCCTAATAGACAATGTCCTGTGTGCATAAGACAGTCCGAGAGATGTGGCTAGCAAGAGAGAGAGAGAGAGAGAGAGAGTAAGAATAAGAAAGTACGCAGAAAAATGTATGTGGCTAATCTAGTGCTGATACCAAGCAGGCTACACACAAGAGGAAAGAGTGCAGTGTGTGCGTGCGCGCGTGTGTGTGTGCACACAAAGTACAGTAACGACGTAGTCATACACAGGAGAAAAGGGGGAGGAGCTGGCAAAGCAATTTGCCTGATCTGTCTAAACTAATCAACAAATTCGGTTAACCCATTCGGGCCGAACACCCCTAAGACTTGTGCCTGAGGGTCTACTGGAAACCTCAAGGGAATAATACAATTTCTGATGTAGCCAACATCGAAAAAGTGTTCACACCACATGGAGCAAACATAAAAATATGCTAATTCAGGCTAAACAAATGTATTTTTTTCTGTACTTGATTACTAATATTGTTATTGTTGATGCATATATAATTCATGGTGCTTATTATTTATGTATCTATTTACATTTTTATTCACGCAAGCCTTTTTAGAGGCGTCATGATGACAAGGGTTAAGTGATGATCAGAGCGAGCTATGAAATAACACAGTATACGATCTACCATAACACTGTAGTTTTAACTGCACTGATCTCACCAGCCGCTGCTATGTAAACTTGATCCTTATCATCTTCAAACCGAGCATCCAGGATGTCAATATGCTTTGAAAGTAGTATAGCAGCCTTAAGTAGCATACATTAAGAAACAGCATAAACACGTGTAGCTTCATATTATTATCAATATCTCACTGCGTATTCTACGAATGAAGCATTATTTTAATATTTTAATTTAAAATACGGCTTATGCAGGCTACAACTCTTGTCTTACACAATTTCCTCCAGCGCATCAGTAAGGGTTTGCTGGGCATCGAAGTTCTTGGATTTCAGTCAGCTCCCATCTGTAGTCATAAAATGCATAGTTCCTGACATGGTTTTTTTTTTTTTTAATCCCATATTAAGCAAGGAGTTTAGCCTAAGCATATATTATACATTTGCAATATTTAGACCTCCGCGAATTCACTATATGGCCTATGCAAAGATATTCAAACGTGCCTTGGAGAAAGCGTAAATCTTCTGATAACAAATAAAAAATGTACGATATGGTACACATGTGGGTCTGGCGTGCGCGTTCTCTAACACATTGCGTCCTTTTGTTGCACAATGCGTTGTGTTGCCAAGTCTACCTTATACATGTGCTGTTGTAATAAGAAGTTCATACTCGAATTAACTCTCTGTTCTCCGGGAAAAGAACCAAAAGACTTTATCGGACAACATCATTAAGTAGCCTATCAATGGAAAAAACAACGATACGGAAATGCTTGTGTCTAACAGAAATATATATCAGGCGCGCGCCGCCTTTCTTTAATCGGTTCACCTGCTGAGCTCCCGGTTTAGAAGCTTCATCGGTGTGCAGGTTAAGTCGCGAGATAAAGAGCCCTCTCAAACGTGGGGAAGTAAGTAAACAACAGTAAAGTCAGGAATATTTGGAAAGTTTTCCATCAGCAGTGCTCGTATAGGCTATTGGCGGCTGATGATGATGTAGTATTTTTTTATTTTTCTTACATTAACACGACTTGCCTATATTACAAACCAAACATTAATCGTTATGACATCGTCTTCAGCTTTACCCTTTTGTTTATTGGGCTGCACTGCGGGGACAGAATAATGTTTATAATATTATATTTTGGGAGTGAACCCAAATAATGATGTATGTAATGTATGTAGTCAGATCTTATGCTGACATTATTTTGCTATTGGGACACGTAATCACACCTTTCTTTGCCTGCAAATGTCATGAAACAGAACCATGCCAGCTAAGTCTGTTTTATGGTAGATTCTCCCAGCTGTTTGAACACTGCTCTGCATTATGATGATTAACCCCTGTCATTTTTGTTTGTTTTCAGTTTTCTGTTTTATTTTTTGTTATTATCAAAATTTTAAGACTGATTATCATGTTTGTGAAATAATATTTTTTTCCCCCTTTGTATGCAGTGACATGAAAACCAGTTCCCCATTACAGAAAAAAT
This sequence comes from Anguilla anguilla, assembly GCF_013347855.1. Taxonomy (NCBI): domain Eukaryota; kingdom Metazoa; phylum Chordata; class Actinopteri; order Anguilliformes; family Anguillidae; genus Anguilla; species Anguilla anguilla. The sequence goes on along the minus strand of NC_049211.1, from coordinate 17,152,825 downwards.
AAATTACTAATCACTCTTAAGCATACATGTGAATAGGTTTCAAAACTATTTTTTTCTTATATTTTTTCAATTCATTTCTATACAAATTTCACATGTAAAATTATGTTGATTAAAATGTTTTGTTTCCAGTGAATGTTTTTCTGTACTGAATATGGACCAGGAAAAAACAAAACATAATATTTAGTAACTGCCATTGCATTCTTATAGGAACCAGAACAAAATCATTTCAGTATACGGGGCTGAGTCTAGATAGGCCATCCTCTTTCAAGAGTTGTTCCTTTCTTCCCTATAGGGTACCCATGAGGCAGTGCTGCTTGCAACTCGCTGTGACGGAAGTAACACGGACACCCCAAGAATGACCACATCCACAGGTCTGTCATTTTTTTCTTCTCCAAACAAGACTTGAATATTTTGACGAGCAATCCCTCCAAAATAGACATGAAAGAGCAGGCAGAGGAGGACCATTGTGAGATCACTCGTGCTGAATGGAGAGTTCGGACTATTTGGGATTATCTTTATGTCCCGGTAGGTAAGTGCTGACCAGCAAATAACTGACATGCAAATATGTGGAAAAAACTCCTTAGTATTATTGAAGCACCTTATTCATCCTCAAGTTCTACCACATTCAGTGCCTTTGGGACTAGAATACCTGCCCAGTGGTTTCAATACCATGAATTTGTGAAAAAGTACCCATTTCTCTTCTCTTTGCATGGGGTTGAATTATGCAGATGTCATCATGGTAAAGTTAAATTAGTGAACCAGGAAATTTCAGTGCCATTTCAGAAAAAGGAATTTGAAAGTTGGATGTTCCAATCTACAATATGCATTGCAAACTTTGAAAGTGATATTACAGTATGCGTACTCAAAATCACTGAGTGGTGAGATCACAAGTCAACATACTGATGATCTGGAAAAAAAATAGGTAGAAAAAAAGATTTAAATACAGCCTCTACTATCCTGTGGGATACAGGGAATTCTATTAATTGTGAATTATGGTAACAATGGTGTTGTCCTAATGCTGTGTCCTGTTTGCTTGCACCTCAGAAATACAGTTTAAGAGGAATAGATTAGTGGGTGTAATCCACATTAATTAAAGATGGAAAGAACAGGCTCTCTTACAGTATGCAAAGTGCATGACCGAACAGGACCATCTGGATCAACCACCACACACACCAAACACTGCCTTCAGCTCCTGCATGATGGCACACCCCATCTTAGCACAATAAAAAATGAACATGAACAGTACCCTTAGCGATCGGTCTCAAAATAAAAGCTCATGGCTTCCTGTTATCATACATTGCAATGGAGATTTTCAAGGAAACCCATTTAGATGATTTTTTTTAACCTTGTTAAAACGTTCATAGCAGAAACAGATCAGTCGACTAGTCTTGGTTAAATGTGTGGTAGAGCTTATCAATGAGTTATTAATGTTTAGTCAAAATAATGTTCATTCTTCTTATTTTAGCCTACATCGCTAAAATTAACTATGCTGCGGCTTTATTGTATAAATGTCAGATCCTGTACAGTACCTCACAGTACAGTACCTTCTTGAAAATGAAATGACTGCATTGCCATCTAGTGTACAAAATATGAACGGCTCACGTGCCAAGAGTTACTGGGAAGTGGGCATATTCCCAGCTTTAATTTTAATATATGCGAGATGAGACCCAAAACTGTGTTCAATTTATAAGGTGACTACACCGATCACTATGCACATTCAGCAATTCACACAAATAAATATAGAACACACTAGAGCAGTGGTTCTTAACCTGGGTTCGGTCGAACCCTAGGGGTTCGGTGAGTCGGTCTCAGGGGTTCGGTGGAGCCTCCGCCGCAGAGGTCCACCCCTCAGTCTAGTCTGCAGTTAGTTAAAGAAGGGTTCGGTGAATGAGCATATGAAACTGGTGGGGTTCGGTGCCTCCAACAAGGTTAAGAACCACTGCACTAGAGGAATGAATGGCAGGAAACCCTCTGACTACACGTTTATACCTACGCCGCGTGGTCACCTCACCGAGTGCTTCCCACAACGATGTCTTTATTATTCTGAGAGTAATACTGCAGAATGACACTTCACATCCAAAGAGACAAACCATTCAGGAGAGAGAAAACCACAAGAGACAGCTGCAAGTACTAGACAGACACATCAGAAATAGCTGCAAGCACCACTTTATTTTATTTTATTTCTTTTTTTAAATATAAAAATAGACTTGTAATGTACAAAATCATGTGATGAAAAAGAGAACAAAAGGACGACAGCAGCAAAAGAAGGGGCGGTGAGTCCTGCAGGAGGGCTGTAGTGCAGGGAAAAAACCCCAAATCGGACACATTCCCATCCCTGGAACTTGGGAGCACAATTTGTAAGCTGGTTTTTGTTCCATACGCTCTTGATCAATCAAGTCCTGCTGCTCAGTTAACTGCATGCTGATCTGTACACCTCAACAGTTAATCTGCCATAAATCCAGTGTGAAAGAAGGTTTTAAAAGGATGGGGGGGGGGGTTAATTTTAATACTGCAATTCATCCCAATGGCATTTGTTTTAATAATGTCTTTAAGAGACACAAATAAATAAAGCCAAATGAAAAAATAAAATAAATTTCTTCTGGCATAAACACCTTTGCAACAACACATTTCTCTCACAAAGGACAAGCAGCAGACATCTGTATGCCATGTCAAACCAAGCTAAACATTCAACTGCGCAACCAAACCCCAAATTAAACGCTCATACAGCGTCCCCCTACAATGAGAGATGAATCTGTTTCCTGTGATGTCACAAGACAGACATCTGGACACATTCAAGATTCTCAGCTACCACAACAAAGGCACCATACACACCATGCTGTTGTTTTTAGACATCATAAAACCTTAAAATGGGGACATGTTCATTTAAAATAATCTAATCTTAATGACAGTGCTCTGAGGTGGCACCGCACTGAAAATGTTGCTTTTCTTTAATAATGTCAAAAGAAATAACTAGAAAAAAAAAAACTAATGTGTGCATATGCTTTAATTAAAAGATAATTCTGTGATGGGGTGTGCACGAAGAACTCAGGATGCCGTCATTTGTTACCCTGTAAAGTCACTGATTTGGAGCAGTTAAAAGAAAAAAAGAGAAAAAACAGGGTGCCCTAAACAACTGGTTTGTCTCAACAGTAAATTTCAGCAACTTAATTGCCCACATTCCACACAATTGAAGCCCTTCTTATGGGGAAAATATACTCAAGGCAGTCAAAAAAATGAGACCATTACTTCCGAATTATTAAGGCTGCAGTTAAAACAAAAACAGAAATCATCTCACCAGAGGGCTTAGTTTAACAATGTTGACTAATTGTAGCATGGGTCTCATTTACTTGCAATGTCAGATAAAACATTCACCAATAATTGAAAACTCATGCTGGCTTTAAAGAACATACAATCTAAAGCACTGAGACATGATGCTAAATGTCAGATACATAAGCACTTTGGGAGCAGAGGGAACAACACGCTACTTTTCACAATGCCAGGGGGTGACATAATGGCTAAATGCTAAAAGGGACACGACTACCACAGTGAAATACATGGGATATATAATTTCTACAAACAGCTGCTGCAGAAGAGTGACATTCACATACTTATTCAATCATTTACAGGACTTGTGGTATTTGGAGAAGGCTGCACAAAGGCCATGAAAGCTGCAAACACAAAGCTAATAAACGCAGTGTGAGAAAAAGAATGAAGAAAAAAATTCATAACCCACATCTTTCTTTTTTTCTTTAAAGTTGATCCCATTATGACAATGGATTCACATGAGATTCACAGCTCAGAATTATTTGCTTTTCTTTACTGACCAGTATATACATAGAAATATCTCCAGAGAATTCAATGGTTTCATTCCTTAAAAAACAAAACAAAAACTTTATTTTCCTCTGACAACTAAAGTGACCTAAATAGTTGAGAAAGCATGTATAATTGTAACCATGGTTGTTAAATGGTAGCACTTAGTAGCAGGATTAATAATCAAACACTGAGTAATCTATTATTCTGAAAACAGCCAATCATTTCCACTAAAACCGCACTGTTCTTACCAGGCAGACTGGTAAAGGAGCAGTTTTGTTAATGGACCTTACACAGGGGGTTCAAAGATGGACCCAAACAAAAAACAGTAAACCAACAATGTCTGGCAGAATATATAATAAATGAATACTGAGCAAAGGTTGTAATATGAGCAAATACAAAGTAAAGGGAAACAATTGGTCACGTCAGCAAAGCTTAAAAATGTCAATGCACCTTCACCTCAGAGCAGTGTGATGTGGAGATCTGAGTGAAATGCAAAACTTTGATACTGTATGCCGACAACTCACAATTCTTTCATTGAGGTAAGGGAAGCAGCCAAGACTACTCTATACTGCAGTATCTCTATACTGCACGACTCCCACCTGAGCTTGAGCTATCACCTGACATTCGCCTGACTACACTCTCAAATAAAACGCACTCGAGTCCTCCTCAGACAGAGCTTTTTCTGGAAAGAATCCTCTAAAATGAATCGCTCTCACGGTACGAGTAGCGCAAAGCTAATGACGACAGCACACATAAAGAGAAGCTCGTGTTCACAGTCGCGTGTAGTGTGTGCTCGTTTGATCCTTCACAGAAACATCCGGAAAAGAGAAACCTGGAGGGTGAGGAGAGGTGGTGTACCTCAAACCACGGTGTTCACCAGGCAGGGCCGGAGCGAAACACAAGGTGCTGTGTGTGTGTACCTGCTGCATGTATGTTCTCATATATGGGTTCCTTTACCTGGAGGGTGCACTCTGAGTGCTTCGGTACCGAGAATAAGCACGAATGTGTTTGTGCGCTTGTGAGACGTGGCTCGTTCTGTCCTGATGGCTATAGCTTCATGTTGTTCAGGTCCTTGGAAAGGCTCTGTAGATAGGCTTCGTGAATGGCATTGAGGAAGCTGGAATCATTCTACAAGACAGGAAAAACCAATTAATATATATATAGAGGAAATTACTGATAAAAACAAATTTTGTACACGCTGAATTTCCACAGGCTTTTAAATAGAATTTAAGTACATTTGTAAATTAATGGATGATGATGTTATAATGGACTTTTGGCAAGAAAAAGATTAAACATTTCTCACTCAAAACTCAAAAATGTAATTTCTTCATCTTTAGAAGGCTGCATGTTTTCAAAAACAAGACCAGTTCCAACAGTTTGGATTTTTACTCTACAGTATACATATAGCAGATAGGGTTAGTGCTGAACCCTGATGAGGACTGAGAGGGTTAGTGCTGAACCCTGATGAGGACTGTGAGGGTCAGTGCTGTACCCTGATGAGGACTGAGAGGGTCAGTGCTGTACCCTGATGAGGACTGAGAGGGTCAGTGCTGTACTCTGATGAGGACTGAGAGGGTCAGTGCTGTACCCTGATGAGGACTGAGAGGGTCAGTGCTGTACTCTGATGAGGATTGAAAGGGTCAGTGCTGTACCCTGATGAGGACTGAGAGGGTCAGTGCTGTACCCTGATGAGGACTGAGAGGGTCAGTGCTGTACCCTGATGAGGATTGAAAGGGTCAGTGCTGTACCCTGATGAGGACTGAGAGGGTCAGTGCTGTACCCTGATGAGGACTGAGAGGGTCAGTGCTGTACCTTGATGAGGACTGCGAGGGTCAGTGCTGTACCCTGATGAGGACTGAGAGGGTCAGTGCTGTACCCTGATTAGGATTGAGAGGGTCAGTGCTGTACCCTGATTAGGATTGAGAGGGTCAGTGCTGTACCTTGATGAGGACTGCGAGGGTCAGTGCTGTACCCTGATGAGGACTGAGAGGGTCAGTTCTGTACTCTGATGAGGACTGAGAGGGTCAGTTCTGTACCCTGATTAGGATTGAGAGGGTCAGTGCTGTACCCTGATGCGAACTGAGCGGGTCAGTGCTGTACCCTGATGAGGACAGAGATGGTCAGTGCTGTACTCTGATGAGGACTGAGAGGGTCAGTGCTGTACCTTGATGAGGACTGCGAGGGTCAGTGCTGTACCCTGATGAGGACTGAGAGGGTCAGTTCTGTACCCTGATGCGAACTGAGCGGGTCAGTGCTGTACTCTGATGAGGACAGAGATGGTCAGTGCTGTACCTTGATGAGGTGGATGAGTGTGTCCTGGAGCTGGAGCCTGTTGAAAGGGGAGGGTGGCTCTGTTCCTGCCAGGGAGGAGGGAGAGGGAGGGGCAGGCTTCCTATCCAGCTCGGGCGTCTTGGTAACGGAATGCTGGAACACACTGGGTGAGAGCAGTACCGAAGGCTCCGCCCGTGACACTGCAGGCCCCGCCTTCAACGGCACCATCTTAAGGGCAGTGGAGAAAAAGATCACATGTTCACCAAAACAATACCTGTGACAGCAGGCTCAGGCAAACAATTCCCAAAACCACCAGTATTAAATAAAAATGGGACTGTGTTAGTCTAGCATTATAAATAATCTATGTTACATTTTTCAATGTAAATGTGTAATATATGCAAGTGGATTTCAAAATTTAGTAATCACTTTATCCAGTAGAGGGGAGCAGAGAGCTGTACAGAGCAGCAATGTTAAACACTGAAATTCTAAAGACCTTTAAATAGAATTTAAGGAAATTTGTAAATCAATGATTTTATAATGGACTTTGGCAAGAAAAAGATTTAAAGATAAACATTTTTCAATCTCAAAATTCAAACACAAAAAATGGAATTTCTTCATCTTCAGAGGGCTCCATATTTTCACAGACAAGACAGTGGCCGTGTATCGCGTTGCGAAACGGAGGCTGTAAAATGCATGAAACCGAATTGCATGTACCTGAATGGGCGCTGGAGGGAGGGCGCTATAGGCCGCAGGTTTAATGGGCTCTTTGAAGGACTCGGGCGTGGCCAGCTGAGCAGGCAGGAAGTTGGGCGCGAGGGCGGGCTTGGCGAGGGCGGCGGGCGGCGGCAGCGTGTCGGGCTGGAGCTGGCTCAGAAGGTTCTGGGCTCCGTAGGAGGGCCCGTTGGGGGGGCAGCGAGGGGCCTGGGCGGGCGGGGCCTGGGATTCGGCCCCAGGCTGGCCCGCCAGGAGGGGGGAGGCGGGTGGGGCGTGGAACACCGGGCTGGGGTGCAGGGCGTAGCCGGAGACGCCCTTCACGTCCGGCAGGGGGACCAGCGCGGGGGCTAGGTGCCGGTCGGCTGAGCGGTCCCCCCCAGGGTCGGTGTTGAGGCGGGGCAGCAGCGAGGGTTCGAAGGGGAAGGGCGGGGCGGCGCTGTGTCCGAGCAGGAAGCCCTCCGCCGGGCCCTTCTCCGAGCCGCTCTGGCCCGGCAGCCCCACCGCCGCTGGCTCCTTCGGCACAGAGCTGCCGAACAGCTCCTCCACCGTGATCTGCTTCAGGCCGGAGTGAGAGCTCTGCGGGGCACCAAGCACTCGCTTCAGACACTCTCCCAAAGCCACAGTGCATTCAGCTCATGGTCTTACCCACAGACTCACAAAAAGCTATGTGCATAACTGCACTCAATATATATTTCCAATAGTAACAACAGGAAATAACAAATAAATTAACCATAGTGTCAGCCATGCTAATCTATCCAATAAACATGTCCTGTATTAAACCAAATGCTAAACACAGACAGCCAAGAGTAAGGAAGCCAAGATGCAGTCTCAAGACGAGGATCTTCACTGTTAGGATGGGCATCTCTATCGTACTGTACTATGACCAGGAAGTGAAACCTCACAGAGGAGGAGGGGTTATTTCACCCCTAATGACCAGTCACATCCCTTCTCCAGTGATTTTTAAAAATAGTACATTTTTCTTCTAGAGAACAATGACAAATACCCTGTTCTGCTGTCCAATACCACGGCCAGCATTTTCAGCCCCATTCTATCGGCTGATGGCACAGGGCTCGGGTGCTACCTTTGCACTCAAAGCAGTGACAGACTGATGCTGGCTCATAGATACTATCCACTGGGGAGCAGTAAGACTATCACAAACCGCCTTGTGCTGAGTCAGGCCCCCCACACTCTGTGTGTGTATGTGCGTGCGTGCGTGTGTATGTGTGTATGTGTGTGCGTGCGTGTGTGCGTGTGTGCGTGCATGTGTGTGTGTGTATGTGTGTATGTGTGTGCGTGCGTGCGTGTGTGCGTGTGTGTATGTATGTGCGTGCGTGTGTATCTGCGTGCGTGCGTGTGCGTACGTGCGTGCGTGTGTGTATGTGCGTGCGTGTGTGTGTGTGTGTGTGATAGTTACTGCTCACAGACCTTGTCGTGCTGAGGCAGGCCCCCCCCTCGCTCTGCTGTGGCGTCCCCAGCAGCCTGCAGGGGCTCTGGATTGTGGCTGGGCTCTGGGTTTGTGGAAGCTTCAGGTTCACCAGTCTGGCTCTTGAAAACAAATAGAGGAAATAAAACTATTTGACTTTTTTTTTTTTTAATACCAAGGCACAAGCAAATCTGGTCAAATCTGGCCAAATTTAATCCTGAAGACAGCAAGCTGAGGGCAAATCTTCTATCAGGAAATAAAAACATAAATAATATGAAAAAAAAACAACAGCTAATTTTCATATTCAATCCTTGACATCCTCAGAATTTACCATTAATATTACGCCTTAAGATAATGATTGTTTGTGGTTGAACTAAGATTCAAGTTTAGGCACGCCGTTATGCTGTAATGAAGGAAAGGAGAAGGAAACCACTAGGTGGCAGCAAGACAAAGGAACTGGCAAACTATTAGGACATCCTGCATTTCTTATGGGGCATAACATTACTAAATAATAAAGAGTAAATATTGTAAACATCTGTGACAGCAGTGATTATCCCTTGACATAGGAAAAACACAAAAACGTCTGGTGAAAACACCAGAATCAAATTGGATGATCTCCCTTTGACCTAGTGGTTTTAAGTGTCATTTTTTTTAGGAAGGGTGCGGTGGTGTTCTGCTGGCTGAAGCCCTTCTGTGAGCATAGAGCCAGCGCACTAATTTCCTCCACTGTGGAGCACCCCACACTCCCCATCTCTCCAAACATGTGATTCTTTCAGCTTTCAGCCAGCCACAGAGATTTAACCTGCATTATCTTCCTTGGAAAAGATCCAAGCATCTTCCCTCCGCACTTGTGTAAGCTTTTGCAAATGAGAAAGTCCGATCACACAGTATGGTAAAGATAAATGCTCTGCTATTCCAATGAAAGGCTCTTCTTCTATTACAGAGGGCGACTCTGTGACAGGGGTATAGGAGGAGTGACACAAAGACTAAGACATTGGGAGAGTTTTACACTGTAATGGAGTGGGGTCACTTCATCACAGCTATGAGAGACACATAATCTGTGTCACTGTAGACGTACAGCACCTAGCGGGCTGGAGTCACATCACTGCTCCACGAGCAGCGCCTGCTTTAGGCCACACAGCAGGATTAATCTGTGATTTAATCACACCCAGACTCCTAAATCCCTGCTTGGTGTGTGCGTGTGAGTGTGTGTGTGTGTGCGTGTCTCCGTGTGTGTCTATCTGTCTGAGTGTCTGCGCGTGTGTGTGTGTGTCTCTGAGTGTGTGTGTGTGTGTGTGCGTGTCTCTGTGTGTGTCTATCTGTCTGAGTGTCTGCGCATGTGTGTGTGTGTGTCTCTGAGTGTGTGTGTGTGTGTGTGTGCGTGTCTCTGTGTGTGTCTATCTGTCTGAGTGTCTGCGCATGTGTGTGTGTGTGTCTCTGAGTGTGTGTGTGTGTGTCTGAGTGTCTGCGCGTGCTTGTCTGAGTGTGTGTGTGTGTGTGTGTTTGTCTGAGTGTCTGCGCGTGCGTGTCTGAGTGTGTCTGTGTGTGTGTGTCTGAGTGTCTGCGCATGCGTGTCTGAGTGTGTGTGTGTGTGTCTGTCTGTCTGTCTGAGTGTCTGCGCGTGCGTGTCTGAGTGTGTCTGTGTGTGTGTGTCTGAGTGTCTGCGCGTGCGTGTCTGAGTGTGTGTGTGTCTGAGTGTCTGCGCGTGCGTGTCTGAGTGTGTGTGTGTGTGTGTGTGTGTCTGTCTGAGTGTCTGCGCATGCGTGTCTGAGTGTGTGTGTGTGTGTCTGTCTGTCTGTCTGAGTGAGTGTCTGCGCGTGCGTGTCTGAGTGTGTGTGTGTGTGTGTGTGTCTGTCTGTCTGAGTGTCTGCGCGTGCGTGTCTGAGTGTGTGTGTGTGTGTGTGTCTGTCTGAGTGTCTGCGCGTGCATGTTTGAGTGTGTGTGTGTGTGTGTCTGTCTGAGTGTCTGCGCGTGTGTGTCTGAGTGTGTGTGTGTGTGTGTGCGTGTGTGTGTGTGTGTGTGTGTCTGTCTGAGTGTCTGCGCGTGCGTGTCTGAGTGAGCTGTACGTGCCTGGCTGCAGTCAGTAGCCGGCTGGCAGACGGCTCAGTGATTAGATCTCCATCTGCAGCTCACAGGACGGTGCGCTGTGTGGGTCAGAGAGGGAGGGGCGCGCAGCAGTGGGCTCCCCAGCTCTTTCCATGTCATGTGCGTCCATGCAAGGGCATAAAGACCCTGACAGAGGAGGGTACAGCTACGCCCCTCCCAAACCTGCCCTCGATCCTCTAACACACTCATCTGTCCCACTGCAGAGTCAGACAGCCTTCCACCACACCCACCGCATAATATCAATATTAATACTTCCACTCTGCCCCTGCATAACCCTCAACAACATGTCTCTGTGCTGCAGCACTCTACAGCAAAACACATCCTGATAAAAGTATTTCTTAAAAGCTGTGCATTTGCTTGTGGGAGGAAGCTGCATAAACCAAAGCTTGGTCTGGCAGGGGGCGGAAATGTACTTTGATCTAATGTAGCTCAGGGCAGTGGTGCAGCATAGTCCAGCACAGTAAAACATAATACCAAGTGTTGTAGTTTTGATACAGAGCTGTCTCAGGTACAGTCAGGTATGTGACATCTGTAATGAGACGTACAGGGTAGTCAGTGTGCTGGGCAATCACCTTCACCAGGATTAGGTAGAGCGGCTGCACTTGACAGCCTGTCACAGTTTTGGACAGGAAATCTAGTGCAATACAGGCACAAAGATGAGAATGGAATGATCTCATTTTCGGGCTGCTACGGCAGATAGAGGTATGCGGGCATAGGCCATCTACCGAGTACCGCTACAGCTGGATACAGTTATTATGAAGGCCAGCGTAGAGCTTTGTAAAACAGTGCATTATGATATAGCACTGTGGTGAGATGTGTACACAAGGGTAACACACAGTGATGGGCATAGTGGGTGAGGGTAGAGCAGTGTAAAGGGGTATAATATACTGTAAAGGGAGCCGTGCTGTGGGACAGGTGTGCAGAGGGCTGCTGGGTAGGGCCGGGCCTCACTCTCTGGTACTCCTCTTTGGCCTTGCTCAGCAGCTCCAGGATGTCGATGGGCCTCTCGTCCACGCAGCCGTTGGTCCTGCTGGGGGTGCTCCTGTCCGGGGGTGCCTGCTGGGCCTGCAGCGCCTCCTGCTTCACCACCCTGAGGACAAACGCCCGAAAACAGCCGACCCTGAGCGACCCGGACGCCAGTTTCAAACGCGCGTGCGCGTCGAAAGACCAGCGCTGCTCCGTGGCGGTCAGCAAGACCTGCCAGGAGAGCGTCAGGCTGCCGCGGGTTTGGCGTGAGCCACACGCTTTCAGTCCTCAGACACACGCTGCCTTTGGACAAACCGAGTGTTACCCGCCACACACAAGGCCAGGCCGAAGACACGCTTCCGCCCTTCTGAGAGAGGCCTGGAAGGCTGGCCCAAGCCTCCTCACCCTGCTCATTCAGGAAATGACCAGCAGAACAGCACCCTGGCAACAAGCAGGCAAAATGGCCACGGCAACGGCAGTCTGGTGCAGGGTACAGAAACGCAGCCTTCTAACTCAAGCACACCTGCCGGAATATTCCTACTGCAGGAAAATAAATCTTCTTTTTTTATATAAATACAGCCAGAAGGCAGTTTGCTAAGAAATTACTCTGGCCTGTTTTCAATGAGGTTTTGCCAGAAGAATCATGCCATTTGCTATAGTGAGTTCAGCCCAATGGTGGTTTAGATACTGTAAAGACCAGATTATCAAAAATAATCTCAAAAATATTTTTATATGGCATGTTTGAAAATAAGACCCAACAAATGTCTACTACTATTCTCCTTTGTTTGTTTTAGTCTGAGTAAGTTATATATGCAATTATGGTGAACCTGTAACCTGTATAAACGTATGTTATTCTGATTCTTCAAGTGTTACTGAAATGGCATTGCCTCAGGTTGAGCATCCATACAGACATTTATGACCCATTTACAGCTTACAAATATATTGGTCATACTTACATTCCTCAAGTATTTACAGAATAGGCAGACATTTTTATGACCAAGGTTGACGCAGAGAATTCATTCTTTGGTGCAGATGTGTTAACAGCTAATATATTGCACAAACATTTAGAGATTTTGATATTATAGCTTTATTACTGTTGCTGCGTTTCATTTTGTTTCAGGGGGATGATGTTCCTTTCGGTCCTTGGCAGAGCCCTGCACATGCCTGGCATGGTTGCTAGGGAAACAGATCTCTGGCAATATGGCAAGACAGGTAGCCTGCAGCCCGGGGTTCCTACTCTCGGAGAAGAACACGTTGTCGCCTCGCATTTTCACACAACGGCGGACTACAGGAGGCTCCTCCCACCTCTGCCTGGGATGGGCGACTCCCCACCACCCTGTGGGATGGTTCCGGAACACCCATGGGTGAGCGATACCGAGATAAAACACGCACCAGCAGAGCAAAACGCAAACGTGGACACTAAATCCCCCATTTCGAAAGCCAAGGTCTCGCGGACAAGGCAGCGGCACCTACAACATGATAACCAAGGAGGAAGTTGGGTGGGCGCGTGGACTCTCCTCTGTCAGGCGCAAAGTAAACCCCTCCCAAAGTGGAGCGGAGAGCACCGTCCCTTACCTGGCCATGAGCTGGGCGATCCGCTGGCAGTCACTCTTGTCGTAGAACCAGATGCTGTAGATGGCCACTGTGGGGGGGGGGGGGGAGAGGGGAGGAAAGGGTTAAGGCCGAGCCGTGTCTCGGGATGGGGGTGGCTGTTTGACTATGCACCGGGAGAGCGGCTTCGCTGCAGGGCTCTCAGCCGCCGTCGGTTTCATTCTCCTTCAAGACCGATCCACGGGTGTGGGAGCAGCAAAGGGAGAAAGCGCATCTGAGCTCACATTAACATTACGGAAACATCCGACTACCTGTGCCCCCTTTCTGCACCAGCGTCTGCTCCAACCATGCGGTACCTCAGATTTTTCACACGCCTATTTTTATTGTTTTTGAATAGGTCTGAAGTTTAGCACTTTGCCTCAGTGAAATACTTTTCTCATGCAACCCAAAGTGAGTGAAATATTGTATTAAAGCCCACATACCAATGTCCTCTGGATGTTTGAAATCAGGAGCAAATGAGATACAACTCAGGGATTCAACTGAAGCGAGTCATCTGTAATTCTGCATTTTCAGTTCCTTCGAAAACACAAAGCAGAAATCACCCTCTGCAGCTCCAGCTTCTAATCTCTCATGAGCCTCTGCTCAGACAGGAGGGCTGGCTCCAGGTGTAGCGCACCATCTTCTGCAGCCACATAAAACAACCAATCACACACATTCTACCACTTAGCATGGACCTATTCAACACCAGCGCGACAAGCTCCTATTGTGAAACCATCAGAGCAACCCTCCGGTAGAGATAACAAGGGCTCTGCAGATAGCTTAATGGCCAGTAAAGATAAGAGAGCTCTCTGACACAGCTATGGGGCAAGCAGGTGGGGGCCAAAGAGGAAAATGAGCCTCTGCTCATGCCTGCCAATCTGTGAGCGATTACTCCTGTCTGCCTGACTGTAGTCAAGGCCTGGTACAGTCCATGAACACGCACACGCACGCACGTAATGACCAGCTCCAAGCTAGTGCCCTGCTCCCTGGGGGATGGGCACTGTCAATTGACAGGCTAGATAACTCACAAAGGGTTCAGAAATGCACTTGTCATCTGTCCACTCTGTTATTTTGTGTACAATAACTACCTGACTGAAGTGCATTTCAGAGAGCAACTAATCATACCAAATTGGGCAGATGGATAGCACCTGAACAAGGAAAATGTTTTCGCAAATATTCTGCATGATTTCCATTCGAAAAAACATGACTAAATAAACCACAGCTTCTGAAAATGGCTTTTTCTTGCATTAGTATAGAAAACCTCTCCTCTTCATGTTGTGCATTTGAGAGGAGGCAGCAATGTATGATGTTAGGCAGAGATTTGGAGTAAACTCATTTAACCATGCCAAATATCTGCTACATGTTTGCGACTCTACACTTCAAGGTAAACAGTTTTGTGGCAATTGAGCAAACTGCTGATAAACAGACAGTGCAATTAAGGGAAAATGACAGCAATGGTTATCATTCAGCTTCAAAAGTTTGAATGTGGGATTCAGTGCACTGAAAAGCACAGAGTGAATGCAGGAAGCTTCCCTCCAATCAGGAAAGGGATACATGTGAGGAGACAGCCCAGGAGCTTGACCTTGTACCCACAGCTTGGCACAGTGTGTCAGTGGAGGTGCCAACCCATCAAAGCAAATGCAAATGGTGCCCTTATCTCAGTTTCTCTTCCTCTTTTCCTCTCTCACTCCCTCCCTTTCCCTTGCATATATCAGTCTGCTCTTCTCCCTTCTACCCATCTGCTTCCCTCTGTCCTGTCCTTCACATTTCATTTTCTCCCTCCCTCACTCCCCCCTCCTCTCCCAACTCCTCCCTTCCTCAGTCCCCTTTCCCTCTCTACCTCTCTCCACCATCTCTCCCTCTATTTGTATTATTATGAGAACATACGTGGTGTAAAAATATCACCTATGCCCCATGTTAACCATCTCTCCTTACGGTGCGAGTGTTGAAGGGCAGCTTGGCTTTGTGCTGCCACCTTAGAGAAAGGTGGCATTAGCTCACCTTTAACAAGCCAGTTACTATGGTTACCAGCCACTAAGCGAAGCTGTGCATGCATCATTACAAAAGAACGCTTGGCGCTTCTCAAAGCAAACAGCGTTCATCAAAAGTGGCAGAACCGTGATGGTGGTGGGGGAAAAAAAACCTCGGATAATATAGCATTTTTTTCCTTCTGTAACATCAAGGAGAGGCATTTGAATGCAAAAGACTTACTGCTGCATAAAAATGCAGTGAAAGGCGAGGAGTGAGAGTGCATAAACAAGGCAGTCTGTAGGAGTATCAGCGTTTTAATGAGAATAGGGCTGTCCACCTGCCAGTGGCACCACTCTCCCCGACTCTCATCTTACAGACTCTACCCCCGAGCTACGGCCCTGACACACCTGCCACAGACTGAAGACAGGCCTAACGACACGCCCACGCCCACCCCCCCTCAGCAATGTGAGGCGACAGGTCAGTTCAGTGGAAGACCTGGGCTTACGGTGACCGGCCTGGGTGATGTTCTGTCACCAGGCCCTGCTGTGACCAGAGGCAAGTGCCTACTCAGACACGTGTTCTGACCACTGTAACACCAGCCCTTCCCTGAGAAGAGGACAGGATCCTCGCGCTTCCCTTCCCATCTCTGCATTATTACTGAGTCTGATGCGGCTATATCAGCGGGGCAGAAACTTGTGCAGCACAGCCCTCCTATGATGGATCCCGGTGCTTAGGTCCCTTCCAGCCTTGGGGGAGGAGGAATGCTGGTAGCAAAAGAAGAGGAGCCTCCTTAGACCACGAGGGAGCAGGCAGCCCATCGCCTGTTTTCAAATTTCTCTAACGAGGAGCGCTCTTCCCCGGCTCCGCTCGCTATTCTTAGAGACAGGAAACCTAGCAACAGTGTTCGCCTCGCTGCTGGGTCTACCTGGGGACCCGGAGAGCTAGACGGTTGGGGGGGGGGGGGGGGGCACCCGACTAGGTTAGCGCTGCTGCAAAAGCACCGCCCCATCCTGCTGGTAAACACTGCCGTCTCCCTCAGGACTGCCTGATAAGCGCAGCTGCCGTTTGTGAAAGCCAGAACCTCGCTTTCTGCTTTAAGCCACAACACACCTGACCCCAGGTGCTCAGAGATGGGCGGTCAGCCTAAGGCCCTGAGAGAGAGAGGAAGCCGCGGCCGCCGGACGCTGCCCCCTGCTCTGGACACACTGTGAAGGCCCGCGCTCACCAGCGTCCGCAGCCATGGGAGAATGCCACGGCCCTTAGGCAAGAAGGGGATCGAACGCTGCCAAAACTACTCAAATCTAACTACTTCTCTGGAATTTTCCCTCTGAATCAGCTCTGTGGAAAACAGAAAACAAGCCATGTAACATAAATCAGCCCCCCTCGTTGCCCCCCCTGCAGCTCCTACGCTCCGCGCCGCCTACGTTCTCTCTGCTCATCCACAGCTGTTTCCAGGAGAGACACCCGCTGCTGCGCCGCACAACCACTTTCTCCTCCTCCTCCTCCTCCTCCTAGCCCTCTTCCTCCCTCTCCGGGGAAACGGGGGCACATGGACGGATGACAGGAACCGGGAGGCCGCAGGAGCCCCTCACGTCCTTCTGGAAGACACGCTGCCGTCTCTCACGGATCTACCGCCGAAATGAGCTTCTTTCTGCTCAACAAGCCCCCTCTCCCGGAGACTGACCTCAGGTACAAGGGAGAGGTTGTGTTCGAGAGGAACCTGGAGAGCTACTTCTTCACCGCGCTCCAAGGTAAGCCCGCGAACGCGCTCACTGTGGAAGGCAGGGGCTGCTCTCCGGAGTGTGTGGGCACGCTGTGTGAGGCCGCGGACGCGCGCGCGGATGGGGAGTGTGGAGACCGATTCTGCAGCCTCGGGCTGTTCGAGATGCTGAATGTATGAGCTTCAGTCTCACTCTTTATATCGCTCACTGCTGCTTCACAATGCCAGCTGGGGCTGCTAAGGCCCTCAATGCATTGAAAGGCGTTCAGGTGTTCATGGGTGTGCAGCATATGGTATCCAGACAAAACATGAGGACACATTCTATTACTCAGTGTACTCTTCTTAAGAAAAGTAACAGCCATAGCCATCTAATTATCGGACAGCATTGATTTAAGACACACAAAAAAGTAATTCCACGGAAACTAAATGTATGCATGTTTGAATTATACATACAGATTCTAACTCCTTTCCTAAAGAAATGTAAAAAAAAGTTCTGAGCTAACTTTCACACACAGCAAGCCAGTACATATGAGCATCTTTCCTTCATACAGTACATTACATAGCCAAAGCCCCTTAGACAAAGGAACAACAATCCCAGTCAGACCCAGTGCGGTCCAAAGATCATTTTCTCATTTTCAAAATGAAAGCTGCACAGCTGATAACAACAAATACGGAACATCTGAAATGCACCCATGTTCCCATTTGAGCAGCTGAAGTCACAGAGAGTGGACAGAATCCCATTACTTCTTCTGGATTAAGCGGTTTCAGGCCATGCAGGAGACAGGGTGGGTAGTCAGAGACAAAACTGAAAAAGTGTTTGGAGCAGGAGGATATGATCTGGTGAGACTCTCCAAACTCTGGTAACTTATCATAAACCCCCCACAACAAGAGAATCAATTATCCAGTCTGGCTGAATGTTGGATAAGCTGCATCAGTCAATATTCAGACAAATCTCTGCTCTGACAATGTGACATCTGATTACGGAAAGTAATTGACTGGGGGAAAATGGGACTTGATGCAAGTCAAACTCAAAAGAAGCTTTTTCAAAAGGCGTTACATGTCGTCAGTCTTTCTTTGTCTGATGCTACTCAAAAGCACCCTCAGATATTGCTGTGTTACCTCCCACTGCATCCGTAGACCTGAAAAGGCCCTTTGCACAGTGCACCTGTACGTTAAATAATCCAAGTAAATCTACAAATACAACAGGCTTTCTAACACAATAACAGTTCTCTCACAAAGGGCGCTGCTCACTGTAATCTCAGATTTATCTCCCAAATTATTTCTGAGGCACAGATAACAACAGTTGTTATATTTTGATGGTTATGTGGAAAACCAAGCCCTTCTCTTAACCACTGCAGTCTTTGATAAACATGATAAAGACATCTAAAGCAGTGACAAGAAAAAGAAAACTCAAGAGGTCGATATCAGAGCACATATTAATTTTGCATGGAACACCACAGAGGCAAACTGCATTTGAATAAGTTTCAAATATATCCACAGCACAGAGGTCAATCAGGTAAGAGATGACGGACTGTATTCCTGGCCATGATCCCAGTGTCACAATTGAAAGGGCAGTAGCACTATCAAAACTCAGTTCATTTTCAAAAGTTCCAATCAAAGGGATGAATTTTTGCAATACCATATACCTGCCTTCTTAATTACACTCTGCCCATGCTTTACTTGCAGTCTTCACAAATGAACTACAGCAGTAACTTCTGCTTAACCTGAAAAAAAACTACACTTGTGTCTTTGTGGAAGAATAAAGATCCACCTTATTCTTGAATCTGATCACTGACTTTGAATAATATTAAAGCAGACAGACCCAGACCTACGTGGTTGCCATAACTCCTGCTGTACTTACAGTTGGAGTTTCTGTAGAGTAGAAATGGGTCCTGCAGTTGGAACTCAAGATCCTTGTTGATAGGCTCCACAAGGTTCTTCATATTCAATCGATTCATAATAGTGAATCCATGATAGGGAGAAGCAGACCTGAGATCAGACAGAGAGATGTGCTTAACACTAGCAGCAGTGCACAAGTTTAACACCCATTAAACATCTGCTATTCCACTTTGGCAAGACCACTTAAATACAAGCCTTTTTATTACTGGTAATGCATGTTAAATCAGTTCATTGCAAATGAGTTCAACCTTTCAGATCTTTCAGTTCAACCTTTCAGACAATACAAAGGCACAGTAAACCCAAGAGAAGTAATTTAATATATGTCCAGCTTACGTGCAGGGCAAGGGCAACTACGTCAAAAATTGAGAGCACTGGGCTGTACCAAGTTACTCATCTATTGCTGGGGTGACAAAAGTTTATTACACATTTCATGGACACTGCATTTGATTTATCCTGCAGTTTCCACATTATGATTACGTCGGTGATTTGCTTTAGGTTATGGGTAAAACTATGCTGAGTTGGTATTGGGGAAAATGGGCCTCATTCACGAAACATGCTTATTTGAATATGATCGTAAACTGTTTTTTCCCCCCAAAATTTCGGCATTCATAATTTTATTCCTTATCTATATTTGTTCATGGCTGTTTCCCTATGCTAATCACATGAACAGGATTTCGCATAAAATGTATTAACAGTCAGCATTCATTATCTCATAAACCAGGGAAGAGCACAAATAGAAAAGGTATGTGTCATGAATCCCTGGTTTTTCATAGGAACATTTTTAAGAACAAAAGTAAGAATAATTTAATAAAAGTTTTGGGAATGAGGCCCAATATCTCTCTGCGCCAGCTGCATTGTAGGCTATATCATAATCAGAAGCCAGCTACATACCTGGTGTACACGAATAAGGTACCCTCAATGTCGGTCTTTTCCTGGAATGAAACGGGGCCAACTTAGGTCAGTTGTCACAGTTACAATTTAACGAACACAGAGACCGCGTTTTATTAATTTACAGAACATCATACACGGTAGCTAATGGCTAATTTAGTGCTGGCTAGGAACCAATGGTAGCGAGAAATCACAAGGTTTCAAAAATACTCAAAAAGCGACAAGATAACATCAGTTCCAATGCTAAGTTAGCTATCGATAGCATTTCTAGCTAGGTACACATTGTTACAGTAAGACCACTGACACTGTTAATTAGCTAGCTACTGTAGCAATGGTGCGCTGAAAATTTGCTAAGTGTAAGCAAACCGATTTACATTTGTTCTCTCGGAAGAAACCACCAATGTTATCCAAGATAACACTAGCGGACCGTTTTCGTTAGCTAACGTTTTACATTTAGATATCTACGTACCTAGCCTGTAGGGTATCTAACACTGCCAGATTTGGTAACACGTATCGATAGGTAACGTTTACCATATGTAATAACAGATCGCTCGCTCATACCTAACGGTATCAGCCTAGCATTGGTTATTTCATTTGGCGAGTACTAATTAACTACAGTGGAACTGCTAACATAAGGGTGGAATATATAACATACGGTAACTAAGTGATGTGACTGGCTCTGTCATGCATGGTTAACTTAGTTAGTCTATATGTGGCCAACTTAACTAAACACAAACAGGATGATGTCCTCTGTTGACATAGCCACGAGCAGAAAGTAAGAGAACAATTTAAGGCTAATTACAGCTTATACTTACCCATTCGTTTGCTTTCGAGTTAAAGGTGTATAGTGCTACCTGTCCGGTAACATCGACGATTCTGTTAATGTACGGATCATGCTGTTGCAAAGCTGCTAGACTCATATGATGTCCAGTTTTACTAATCGCCTCCATCTTGGATTCTGAAATCCAGAACAAGGAGCAGCACGGACGGAATTCTATGAACACTGCTTCTACTTTCTCCTCTGGTAACAAGAGCTCTACTAATTGGTTCCTCTTCTGGAAAATGTTTTGTGTTTCAGCCGTTCACTACTGGAGGTTTATTTTTTTAATTTTAATTATCTAACATAATAGTGCGTTTGCGCCCCTCTCAAATGTTGCTACACTTAACGCTGTGCTAATAAGAATTTTGCTGATATACAGCCTGATTAAAAAAGAAAACCCATGCATTTATGTATGTAGACTACACTACACCTAATGTTATTTGGCTAAAATTTAAATATGAGTAAGCTTATTGCACGTTAAATGTTGAAAGGTTCATCATGGGTTTTAAAAATGTACTTTACGAATTTTATATGCATTTTATGTGTAAACATAACGTTGTATATGACTGCCGGTCATTCAGTCCACAGAAAGGGCGAGAAGTAGCTACAGTCAAAGTTGGGTCATGTTCCGATTGTTAGAACGTTCAACTGATTATTGACATAAGAAGCCAATAAAGAAAAATACTCAGATTTATAAAGGCAGTTCATTTTGTATTAACAGTTGAAACCTTAGCCGTCATTGGCTGAAATAGGTCAGTTGCAACACCCCTGCAGTCAAGAACATTAGAAGGATTAATATTCAAGGATTATCTCTGCGAAACACTTATCTGGTACAGACAGGTAGGCCTAATCCAATATCCTGTAACCTTCCAATCCACCGTGCCATTTTATTCAAATCGTTTCAGTACAAAATGTGGGATACACGTTCATATAAAGTTATCTTGATGTCCCAGAAAGAGGGAAGATGAGTATGGATTTTTATCAATCCTGGAGAGTGAGGTAGGGCGGCTATGAAAGCATTTCACTGAGTATCAGCTTGAATAGTCTAGAAGACCAGAATATAGGGTAGACGCTGCCTGTACAATAAAAGGCTGCGTTAATTCAGATCGTAGAGTTTATGAGTCCCAATGTGGAAAACATTTTCTTTACTAGAGTTGATTTATCACTGCAACATTTTACTGTGTGAGAATGTCAGCTGGTGGAAATTAAGTATCTTTATATCGTCGTTGATCCTTAGTGTTTTTCGGCTTTCTAAATGATTGTAACATTAAAACATTGTAACATACGTTTTGATGAATGAGGACATGCTCAAAATTCTCATATAAAACAAGAGGTAGATATGGAAATATTTACACAGATTATAAGAACATTTATAGGTCTTCATTTCTTAATCACTGACAATGTGTATTTTGAAGACATGCTGAACAAATGCATGGATAGCAAATGATACTTTATAAACTCAAAAATACATGTTTAGAAACTCTATAAGCATGTATTTATGTGACTCATGTATATATGTCATTTTCATTATGTTGTTGTTCTAGATTATAGTTCTAAACACCAGCCAGGTAACGAAAGCCTGGAGCCGATGAAATAATTGATCTTATATTTTATGATAATTAATCACATGTCAAGGACGTATTTTATCATATAAAATGTGGTCCCTTTACGTTATTCAACTCTGCATTTGGAAACTTTAATGTACCCAACGAGATTTATCTGTATAGATGAAGATAGGCTGGGGTAGAACACATTCGTATTTCTTTAAATTTAACACAATGTTTATTCATTTTTATTTTTTACATACATCGCTATCCTAATCTAGATGGGAAACTGTTCCTATGCGGCTGGTCGTTAATTATAACAGAGTTTCTGTAGTTGCAACGGACTCACGCCATGGAAATTCTGAGGCCGATATCCATAATCAATATTTGTCTGGCCATAGGCTATTGGCTAATGCCGATGCTGATACTTCCCTGTTTTACATTAGGCCTATAACACAAAATGGAACAAGTACGTGGGCACAGACCTCTTATGAAAGAAGAAATGCAACAGTTTCTTTGTGCAACAAAATATTTCAACTTGTTTGCTTTATTGTTAAGCAAAGCTTATCTTGAACTAAGTCTTTTAGGAGCTTTATTTGACTGGTAAATACAAGACAAATTAAAGAAGTTCATATGACTATTATTGGGCTACTTTATTAGCATGACATTTGGCTTAATTTAGAGTGTATACAATGTATAAATCTATGTTGCGGCGTCATATAGACCCCTAATATGGGCCATCATCTTTGCATCGGTCTAATAAATCAATTTTAAGCTATAGCCGATACAACTGTGATATTACCGTGCATACCTAGTTTTAAGTCAAAACAGTGAGCATGTATAGACCTATACTTTCAACCCTGCGTAAAGATACAGCCTATAATATACAGCGTAAAGATACAGGTAGCCTATACCTGTAGCAAAGTACACTGAATAAATAAACTCTGATTAGCCTACATTTTACACCGATACGGACGCGTACATTTAACTCATATGGACCCATAAACCTGAACTCTAATTGTTGAATATTGAAGATGCCATCAAATTGAACGCCGTAGGGCTAACCGGAAAGCATCAGTTTGAATAATCTGTCAAACCCACCATTGAACCTTAAATCAATTCAAATTATCTTTCAATAGCATAGGCTACTAAAAATAGTGTTTCTGTAATAATCAACCTCTGATAATGTACTAGGACCTCTATAACGGTCTTTGGTTTGGTTGTTTTTGGTCATTTTCGAAAAATTTGGTAGTCGGTAGATCATTTGCTACACACGCGCGCACATTGTCATATCTGAACCACATTTTTCATACGAGTGGTTATCCGTTGGTTGCATGCTTCATTGGTGAATAAAGTCACTACATTAATAATCGTATATTTTGCGATACTGTCGAGCGTATAGGCTATGTTTCATAATCCAACATTTTGCTTATTGTATAAATATTGAAAAATACATTTTTAAAAAGGGGTCAACATCGTGTGCTCATAAATTGATTTTACATTGGTTTCATTAGGGCACTCAACTGCTTGCAGCCTATGATGTGCTCCACTATGGTCTCGGAAGCCAATTAAAAAAAAAAAACTTATCTGACTGCTGGCTGTAGCTGAAACAACGAATTCGGATACCTCAGACGAAAGCTAAAACACACTTCCGACCGTAAATAAGGGATTAGGACACATCCATTTAGGAAATCGCATAGGTCTGTTGCACTTGATAGCATGTTGTTGTCCGTGTTATATTTCACTCGGCTATACTGATTGAAAACGTCATATACCGGCGTATACAGCCTACATTATAATTTTCTTTCGACGACGAAAACTTAAAAAGAAGAAGATGGATTCTCCTCGAAAGGATTTACTGCTAGTGCAATGAAATCCATCTTGTGAAATCAGCACCCGGATGTTGCAATATATATTTGCTAAAACTCTCAGGAAAAAATGTAGAGCACTTTATAACATGGAGATGGGTTGAATTTAAATATTTACAAAATGTGTTACTTTGCTGTTTTAATAACAAAATGTAGACATACACTACTTTTTGACATGCAATTTTAATGAGGATTGGACCATGCACGAACCAGAGGAGCAGCCAGGAGGTAAATCTCTGCGATGTGTTGGATACAATGTTCACTTGTCTTGCGATTCTAAAGCCGGCACCGCTGTAACGAGGATGCTCTCTCCCTTTGCGTTGAATGGTTTAATTTAACACTTACGTAATTTATCCCTAGAAAAATAATTTTATTTCGTTTATTGTTTCTGGAAGTAGCCTACATTTTCGGTTGCAAAAGGAGCTGAGTTTTACTTGACAAATTGTGTGGGTAAATTCGAGTCATCTACTAGAAACAGTCTTCGGAAAAGGTATGCGTAAAATTTCCTCTGATACGTTTGACATTAGTCGAGCTCATTCGTAAAGTATACATTTTATTTCGGCTTTGCATGCAGTTTAGAACATGAAAAAATATAATATTCTAATATTGACAAACTTAGCTTGCTAGCTTGTGGGCTAACGATGCACTTAAAGTATGATAATTTCAGTCTGCATTTACGACGAATATGCTAATTTGAGTTGTGTACGCGTATTACACTTTAACTTATGCTGAAATTGACTTATGTTTTACGCCAAAGAAAACATCAGTATCTACATAAACTAGGCGAGGCTACACTTAACGTTAAGACCAGACTGTAGCAAGAACCATATGACATTAATTGTAGTTGTAACCTAGCAATAGCGTCAGCTGTCTCCACCAAGTGCTTAAAGGGACCATTCAAATACACGTCTCAGTATTTTCACTGAATACATTTATGATGAAATGCATTCCTTCCTTTTCCAATGACGTTTCCTGTCATTGAGGTAAAGTTATATTTCTTATAATCAGGGACAGGCTACGACCAGTCTGGTTGTTATAACTAATTGCATTTGAAGTCAATCTTGCATTACGCATGGATTGATAATGAGTACCTCAACCTGAATCCCTCTGTAACAGAGTTTATTTAGAAATTCCTTTTTGTGGCCATTTGTTTTAAGGTAGCCTACCTACAGCGAACACGAAGGTGACTGAAAACTAGTTTATGTTGATATAATTTAACAGTGACAATAGTCACAAAACGTTTTGAACGCCGGGTAATGTTAGCGTGGGTCGCATTTCTGTTTTCATTGAGTGGCCCATCTCTTACATATGAGGGAACAATATTTCAAGGCTCATCTGTTTCGACCAAAACGGCTCATTGACAGCATTTAATTCATGCTGCTATAATTCTTGGCATAGAAAACTCACTTGCTTTGATAAATTAACAGTCTCAATTTGTAAACAGTCCTAGGATTTGTTAAAGACTTTGGCCTACAACTCAGCAAACAATTCATGTTATTTTTCTTAAATTGTGGATTTGTTTTACTGGTCTGTTGTTCAGGCATCCTAATTTTTAAAGGGCAAACCAGGGTTTAGAAAAACCTAATGAAAACATCTATTTTTATCAATGGCAGAACATTAGTTGGCACACTATCATATGTGTAAAATATTGCCATTTAGTTGGAAGACACAGGGCTAAATGGTGATACAGCATGTAACATACCAGTCTATAACAATGGGAAGGAACTTGAGTGGATAAAGCTAGCAGTCCTCTGGTCTCCTAGGTTGTAGTGAGCATGAGGGAGCTGCTAGTGGTCTCTGGTAGACTAAGCTAAAGTGTGGCAGTGACACAACCAAAGAATAATGTTGTCATGACATTGTTGTACAACAACAGAGTTTAAAATGCATTTCAGCAGTGTTATGAGAATGTTTATAAAATGGGGAAAACTGTAGGCCTGTAGTACTACTTTACTTGCAATGGTTTAAAGGGAACTGCCACCTGGGAAAAAGGAAGACTGGTCATTTAAGAATATGTCATCTGCTCGTGGGGCTAACGTGCAGGTGCTTGTTGAAAAACATGTTCGCTTCATTCCACTTACCTGCAATGGGCTCCAAGGTCTCTCTTTTTGAAGGGCTTGGGCAATGTCTCTCCAAGCAGGTTTAGGTTGGCTAGACTGCATGTCTACTCTTATATAACTTGGCAAATATTTAAAATGATACTACACTCTTCTGTTTTTCAAAGAATAGTTGAATGAATGTTTTACTCTCTACGTTGTCTAAACGGGCTGCTCCGTTTATCTCAAAAGTGCATCAGATGTCATGTGCATGTCTCACTGTCTCCCATTCTATCCCTTTCTCCCCTCAGGGGCAAATTATGCCAGCAGCACCAGAGTCCCTCTCTCTGGTGACGTACCAGCCATTCTGTCCGACAGCTCCGTCCCTCCCCAGCCCCCTGCGCTCACCTGGCAGGCTGCAATCCATGCTGCTAAGCAGGCCCAGGCTGCCCCGACCATGAGCGCCAGCGCCACTGCCCCGGTCGGGTCTCTGTCCCAAAGAAAGCGCCAGCAGTATGCCAAAAGCAAGAAGCAGAGCAGCACGGTCAACAGCAGACCTCCCCGCGCACTCTTCTGCCTCACTCTCAACAACCCCATCAGGAGAGCCTGCATCAGCCTGGTAGAATGGAAGTATCCTTTTCCTGGTTTGCATCGCACTAGAGTTTGTCACCTGTGCGTGCATTATGCGTATATGTTTGTGTGTGTGTCGGGGGTGGGCGGGTGTGAGAGTTTGTTCAGAATCTGTTGTATTGTAGAGCATTTTTAATGTAGAAATATGGTGTTGGTACCTCACACTCTTGGGTCTCTGGCCTTAGCTTTATTTGAATACATCTATGGAAGTTGAACAGTGTGATACCCCTCAAGGAAATTGAATATTCTGCTATATATTGTAAATATGTGGAGTTTTTGGAAAATACTATATGATATTTCACAGCACAAAATGATTTTCTCTTATGATTTTAGGCAAGAGAGAACAGAACAGAATGTTTTCATTTAGCTTTGGCATCAGTTTGTTGTGCTGGTTTTGTAATTCTACATTTCTTAGAGGTCTGAACACCATCCAGTGCAGTGAGCTAGAGCTATCAAAGCATTTCATTAGAGTTCGCTTTGGAATATGACTGTAAAGGTTAATTCAGGATAGCTCTCTTAAGTGGTCTGCAGCTCTGGTCTGACAGCATATTTAAGCCACTGGGGAGTACATGTACTGAAAGCCAGATCCAGGAAAAATTGGGGGAAGTGGTCTGTAATTTGGTCATGTTTTGTTGAGAGGTAGTCAAGAAGTGGCCACCTATGCAACAACGCTGGTGTTATGCAGCGTTACCTCCAAACAAGTATTTGCTTCATTTTCTGCTTTCATGATTGTCCTTAACCCAGCACTTCAGGCCATTCGATATCTTTATATTACTCTCTATTTTTGCCAACTGCGTGGCCTTAGCTGTTTACATTCCCTTTCCTGAAGATGACTCCAATGCCACCAACCATGACCTGGTAAGTACACCGGGTCCCTTTACTTGAGTAGACCCTCCCTCACCACCTCTCCACTGATAGCCTCAGTCATCGCTCTGCTGCTCACCACTGATACCCCTGAGGGCATCAGCAGCACGAAGATGAATCAGCTTTAGAGCCATTTTTCATCCACCGTCATGTACAATGTTATGGAATTAATGCATTTATGAAGGTTTGTGATTTGGCAGTGACTTCCCCCTCACTCTCTTTCACCCTCTGTCTTTCTGTCTTTTTCTCTATCGTTTTTTATAGTCTTCCTCTCCAGGTGTTCTACCCTTTCCCCATTCTCTTTCAGCCACTCTCTCATCCCCTGCTTCTCACTTTCTCTCTCTTTACTAGAAATGACCCACTCTGGTGAATCCCTAACTCTCCTGTTTCTGTGTGACTGGAAGTGCTGAAGAGGCCTTTACTCTCAGTGTTGTAGTGGCTGTGCTTAAGTTAAAATGAGAGAAAGCAAAGATGGTTTATAAGAAGTGCTTATACATTTAGCACATTGGTGGGATAATGTTCAGTGTGGCTGACTTCCAAGCATGGATGACAGCTGTCCAGCACTCTTTCAAGGATGACAGCATGTGGTTTAGTGTTAAACGTCATTGTTTCATGTCCTTCAAAGGAGGGATTTCATTTAACTCAAAGGATCTAACTGTATCCATTATTGGAGAATATGCAAGTTCTGCAGGTTATGCAGGATACATGCATGATACTTTTCCCATTATGGATGAGAAACATACTTATGATTATTTTTATGCTTTAAAACAAGAAATGTTTGCTTGAAGCTTACAAAATGGTTGTACTGTATCTAAAGTTGATTCATATGGGAAAGTTGAAAACTTGGCACTAATAGGGGTGATTGCCAAGGCAACCAAACAATGACTCCCCCCTTTTCAATCATTAATTTAAAAACGAGTAAATATAACTCTCCCATCAACTTGCTAACATTAGCTAAATGACTAAGGTGTTTGAATCATATTGATTGTTTGTTATTGCAAGTAGCTGGCCTAAAACATTTTGTTAAAAATAATATAAACCTGTTATGAATATATTGTCATTGTCAGACATCATTGTGGAAGGAATACTTCTGCTACCATATCGTGAAATTGTGTGACAACTCAGCAACACCTACTTTCTCAGATTCATTTGAACTAATGGGCTTGTTTAATATAGGCTATTCGTCTCTGTGGAAGCTGAAAGGGAGTGAAAATGCCCAAGTATTACTTAACTATGCCACTTTTGCCATTTTCAGTTAGATTAAAACCGAGTTGATAAACTTGTAGTGTCAGCTGTTTGCAATTACTGCAGTATTTTGGCATTTACATAATACAATATATGAATTTTAGTTAATAAGGAATCGGTTTATTTGTGCTCCTGGTTTGTTTTTGCTGTGCACTCTGGTTCATAGAAACCAGGGCCTTTGGATTGTATGCTGTCCATTACAGAATAAAGCACACTCAAACAAATTACTAAATTCATGTCATTACACGTTCTGCATTTGTTTTTGTAAGGATTTGATTCATTAATGCTGAGTGAATTTTATAATCCTTTACACCCATCAATGTTGGTCTAAAGGATCATAAACAATTTCAGAAGATCCTGTTAAGTGGATCTCCGTTGTGCTCAAAGATGGGAAGGCTTTAAAGAAGGTTTGAGATCCCATGCTCTGGTCAGCTTGTACACTGGAGCTTCAGGAGGAGCACTGGTTTCTCAGTGCTGCCTGGAGGCTTCTCCTCCTCCGCTGCTCTCATTGGGCAGTGAGGTAACTATAGGGTGTGCGTCATTCTGACATTACATGCCACATGTTCAGCCTTATAATGGAATTAGTGATTGAACGCAAGCGATCTGACCTGCTCCAGACTGTGTAGATGAAGACTTGGGTGTTCTGTGTAATCAGAGAGTGAGTGACTCTCAAAGATCGGAACACTCTCTGAAACCTTGTAGTTATATGCCCTGTTGCCTGTCTATGATTAACGTGTTCCTGGTGTGGAGATATGAAACTCAGGGAAAGTGTGTGGTTATCTTGCAGCCATTTTCATTACTCATATGTTAGGGAAATTCTCTAGGGTCTGTGCTTGGTATGTAGAACAAAAGGCTTTATTCTGATTTTAATTCTTACAGTAATGGTATTCTACAGATAATTTAGAGAACAACCATAGAAACACTTGGATTTACTATTTACATTTTTGTTCTTCTTTTGGACTCCTTTGTTCCTTATATAGATTTCTAGAGGTGCTATTTCCACAGTTTCCACTGTCAAGTCAGAAAATACATCCTCAATAAAGATGCAAAGTGTTTGGCTGACTGAAAAATGTAATGAAATAATGAAATGAATGGATTTCTAGGAACATTTACCTGAGCCCTGTTCTTTGAGATGAAAGTGAAATATACATATAAATAAATGTTAAAAAAAATACCTGTGGCAGGTTTTGAAAGAATAACCAACTTACCTTAAATAAAGAAATAAACATGCAAGTAGCCCAATCTGCACTCTTTCTTTGGCTCTTTTTAGTCTGTGAAACATGTTCTCACTATTTGCTGTGAACTTGAACGTGTAATAGCACTCTATGGAGAGAAAAGGAGTTTGTGTGAGTGTGAGTGCAAGAGAGAGACAGAGAGAAACCATACATTTGAAAAAAATTCTCACCTATTTTATTCAGTGCCCTTTTGTCCCTTTTGAGAGAGTATTTTAAAGACTAGGGTCGTGATATCAAACAGACTGTTGGGTGACACTGTGAAATAGAACATTAAGGTAATAATTCCTTCTAACTTCTGCTGTGTTTGATTATGTGCTAAATCCACAGAGCTTGAGAACCTATATATTGGTGGTTGTTTTTCTGTGCCAGAGCAGGAGTGCGACAGCTATTCATATCCCCACACTGCATTACACAGAAGGTCTGAAGCTCAGTATAACGGACGAGCCTGACAGATTAAAGGCTGGCACGGATTAGCCGTGAGTAAATGAGGGTGCTGGTGGGATCTAAGGAGGAGTCTTGAGCGATTTGAGAGAGCACGGCGCTGAATGCTAATGACTGTTAATGGAGACGGTTTGACATCCTGTCCAGCATGGCATTCACAGTCCATTACCTGTAATCAAGACACAGGAAATAAATAGTGAGGGTCGAGGGGAAAGCAGTAAACACCAAATTGGAAAAACCAGCCGCTCTGGGGTATGACACAGAGTGAGAGTCAGTCTAAGCCCCCCCACCTCATCGAGGCACTTGAGCTGTAGGATGGAAGTTGTGTGTTATAAATTTAATGCAGGTGAGGTCAAGCCCTTGCTATTATTTTCTGTGGCATTATTCGGTTCATATATTGGGTTTATAATCTATTGTGTCTCAGATGGCAGTGACTGAACAGAGTTTATTCAAAAGAGAAGTGATACATTTAAAAGAACATTTTACTGGCATTGGGGAATTCCTACAATATAATTATTGTAGATTGTCACAGCATTTGAGTAAAGGAGTTTTCCCCAAAGTTCAGGCTAGGTTTTCATGGATCTGCCAATGTTCAGATTCAGAGAACTCATTATCCTGTTCAGTATTATTGAATAGGATAATGCATTATTGACCATTTGGCAAAACTTCACGCTATGTTGAATGCATTTAGAAAAGCACTAAACATTTCCCAGTAAGGGTTGTTGAATGAAATTGTTTTAAATAATTGCAGTGCAAACCAAATACCCCTGTGTTGTAATAATATTGTAGCCCATGTGCTCCAGAGCCAATTAAGTCTTTTTCTCTCAGTTGACAAGTTTATTTGGACAAAAGGGCACTGAACAAGTTAAGTGAGAAATTTTTTTCAAATAATGTATATGTATGATTTCTCTCTCTGTCTCTCTCACTCTGTTTCTCTCTCTCTCTCTCTGTTTCTCTCTCTTGGGAGATTAAAGTTTAAACAGTGTGAAGGAGAAATGAAAATCTGCGCTGTACCTGGTTCATGCATGGAGAGGGTGTGGTTTTCTGTTTTTCTCTCCTTGTTGTGGTGTAACCTCAGTGAACCTCAGGTAACATGTTTTGTTCCTGAAATTCTCGAGACAGTGCACACTGGGCAGAATGTGGCTCACCTCTCTGAGATCTTGTCCAGTTTCCCATAGGCTTGGGTTGAAATGTGGATGTCTCCACCAGCAACAAGGCTGCTCTCTTCATTAGACTATATTCCAGCCTGTCTGCCAGTGATGGCTCTGTCATATCTCAAAATCCCCTTGATGATTTCATTATAAACTTTTTGATTTGAGACACACTTGTAGCAGTTTTGCTGCTACCCTTTGAATCTCATCTGTGGCTTCCAGTCTGTCTGTAAAGTGTAAAGGACCAGTAATAAATAGTCTATAGCCAGACACAGTGTCTACATTAAAAAGGAACAAAACATCATACTAGCAAAAGATATATATTTTAACAAACTTTTACTTTCAAGTTCAGAAAATCCAACACATTCCAATTCTGGGGTCAATTACATATAAAAGAGACCTGTGAAATACAAAGAATTGTATGTTCCATTGTATGTATGTATGTATGTATGTACCACTTATTGTAAAGCGTCTTTGAGTTCATCAAAAGCGCTATATAAAATAAATTTTTTATTATTATTAAAGGGGAGAAGCACCGAATAACTGGTCATAAAAAGGGGAATAGTTTCACTGTAAGACACATTGCTCCTTTCCATGTCAGTGGGCCAGAGCTCCACAAGGTGAAGGTTGGTCTGAGAGGCATCAGTGGCTTGGCTGAGGCACAGCTGGACAGGCCATGTTGGAGATGATGCCACAGTGTTACAATGTATATCTGGAGGACTGCTCGCAGTAGTAATGTTAGGGCATGATGGAATAAGGGCAGTTCTGATCACTTGGCTTCATAAAAGCAGTGAGTAATTGACCTCTGTTATAAAAATACATCTCTGTATTGCCACAGGCTTAGTGCTACTTGAAGTTTAACTTGTCAAAGATCATTTCATGCACTTCAGTGTCTTCAATGAATCATCGTTGCAATCCAGAGAACACAGTCCTTCTAAATGCACAGTGTCGCCTTTAAGACAGAGATATTTTAAAAATGATTTTGCCAGCATGTCTTCCAAAGCCTAGCAATAGGCATAAACTGACCTTGCAGATGTTAATACAAAGAAAATTGTTGTTTCATGTACATTGCTGAGAAATAGTATTTCATCCCCTCTGTTGAATAAATGCAGTGCAGTGCTGTTGATGAGATCATCGAACCTGCCCCTTAGCTTCGTTATTAAAGCTTTGTTTGATTTTGCGCTTCATTGTGGACAGACCTCGATGCCTCCCCCCCCATCACTCCCCCAGGCCTGGGCAACCAGGGCTACAGATATTCCACATACTCCACTCTAGTGTGACAGGGTGACTTGGAATCTGTTTATGACTGTAGAGTGAATGGTCAGGTATAGAGTTTATATTGCCCAGCAGAAACAATAAAACCAATTCCAGATACTGAGGAGCAAGGACTTCAGCATCATTCCACCCGATTAGTTTGACAAAGTAGAGTACTATTTTAAGGAAACCTTTCATGAGGTATTGATCTCATGAGTACATGAGTTTGTAAGCTTACTCAATTAAAGTACGCTTACTATTGACCTGAGCCTACCTGGGAGATGTAAACACATAGGCAGTCACTTGCAACAGGGTCACACATGAAAGTAAAAATGCTGAGACACAGTGGGGCTGTGTTGGCTCTGACTTGGTGGCGGCTCCTCAGTACATTGATTGAATTGTTTTGTCTAAGTGGAATCCTGCATATCTGAGCCTCTAACATTCTCCAGCTTTTTGACTGCTTTGTGTGGATAATTGCATAATCGTGTATCCGCCTCATCTAATTACTGTTTTTAATGTGACTCACTGTGTGAAATTTATTGTTTGTTTGTAGCAGTTTATAATATGAACATTTTACTGACATAATGGGCTTTAAAAGCATGAAACACGTCTGCAGTGTAACACTCTTGTTAATTTAATTATTTAGTAAATAACACAAAAGGTTCACCATAATTTCAGATTGTAAAAATGATCACACTGAACCAGTGGGGGGTTTTTACAGGCGACATATAGCTGTTCTGCAACTTTAAGTGCCCAGCGGTAAGGTTAACGTTTCCAGCAGCTCTCTTGCAATAAGAGAACATTACTCTTAATTAGTGATGAAACAGGTCATGTAAAAAACCAAATGGTTTGGTTCACCAATCATGGTTGGGTTTGCATGTGTTCAGTCCAGTTTGCTTGCTTCAGAAATCCTCTTTTTTGTTCATCTGTAAATTTTTGAATTAGGCACTTAAAAATGTGTTGTAAAGGTTATATTGACCATTTTTATTTATCAAATTTTGATGTCATACAACACAGAAAATAAGACCAGTTAACTCAAGCTGCTTTCATTTAAATAAAAAATCCAGTGGAGCTCTTTGTAGGTGACTGCAGCTTATAGTCAGTCAGTTAGTTTGTGAAATGACAATGTTAGAGGATCTTCCAACATTGCTTAGGTCTGCTGTTGGGGATTATTATGGATTTAGAGCTCACAAATGTAGTGATGGGAAGAAGGTGGCGGATAAAACCTAATCTGTGTGCAAGCCTTAATTTGCAAGTGTACTGTATACTAATGGAAACACGTTGGACATGATGGCCCATTTACTTCTGACATCACCCTGGTGTGTCCCCTCCAAACTGAAGGAGAGAGTCATGGGATAGAACAGCTCTACCTTTCCACAGCATTTAATCAACCTTTCCAGGCAGATTCAGACTGGGCGAAATCCATGACCAAAGGATATGCAGCGCTATACACCCGTAGAAGATTCTGGATTTAAGGGCATGATTTTAAATGGCCTAAGACTATAATGTGGGTGTTATTTTCTATTTGAAAATAACAGTGGTACTTTTCCTTTTGAAAAAAAACTTGTTGATGATGATTTCATGACATTTTGATAGACATTTTTAATAACATTTTTAGGTGTGACCGCTCTGTAGCTCTGTCAGTCGGTCGGTCGGTCCACAAAAGTGTCCCACCCCACAGCGGCCACGGTTTTCGCCCCAGGAGGCTGAAATTTGGCATGGACGTTGGTCATGACCGGAAGGTACAGCTGAGTAACTTTTAGGTTGATTGAGGGGGCGTGGAGATGGGCGTGGCCTATCACAAAAAGGCGCATAACTCCCGAATGGATTCACAGATTTGCACAAGATTTTGTAGAAAGGTTGGTCATGAGCCAAAGAAGAGGTCACGGGTTTGTGTGAGGGTGTGTGCATGGATGCATGCACACATGGATGCATGCGCGTGTGCGGTCGCAGCTATTGCGGATTCACGCTTGTTTGTCAAATAAACTGAAAATGGGATTGCCATTGGCAATGGTACTTTCTGTTCTCTGCTTTACCAAAAATGTACAGAACTGAACCGAAGTGAAACTAAAACCATGAACAAACTGGACTGTGAGTTTTGTGAACTGTCTACTCTTAACCATACCAAAACCAATAGGTTTTGAAACAAGTTTTAAAAAATCAATTGTTGTCTTTTTTCAGTTAGCTACCTCACCTGTGATTCATTAATTGCTCAAGAGTTATTCCTTTGTCTGGTTATCAGGGTTCTGATGGTGAAATTAAAATCTCTATTTTTAATTAGACTGCAGGGAAGGTAAAACAGGGTTCATGGACATAGCATTGATTTTTGCTCAGAAATAAATGGAAAACAGGAAGCTGCTTCTTTGGTTTCTGTTTTTACAGGAATATGATATAACTCTGTGAAGTTTTTCAAGGCTGCAAGTTAATAGCTAATTTAATGCATAATTAGTGATAAACTCTTGTTAATCCACATTTATTTTAGCAATATTCGTGAACATTCTATGACACAATGTCTCACTTGATATTATTTATTGCTTGTCTTCTAGTCATTTGGGGCGACATAGCTCAGGAGGTAAGACCGATTGTCTGGCAGTCGGAGGGTTGCCGGTTCAAACCCCGCCCTGGGCATGTCGAAGTGTCCTTGAGCAAGACACCTAACCCCTAACCCCTAACTGCTCTGGCGAATGAGAGGCATCAATTGTAAAGCGCTTTGGATAAAAGCGCTATATAAATGCAGTCCATTTACCATTTACCATTCCAATTGTGAATATCACCACCTGATTGACTGAAGAAATATATACAGAATTATTGGCACCAGATAACCCAGAGAGGCTGAATAAAATGAATAACATAGGCAATGTGCTATATTGTATGCTCATGAAATGGGGAAATCATATTATTTTATACTAATAGAACTGTTCAGAGAAAGTTTTGTTTTGGTTTTTGTTGAAACTTTGGTTCCTCTTTTTCCTCAAGAAAACCTCCAAGTTGATTTCTATTTATTTTAACAGTCATGCAAAGGAAATGTTGTGTGTGGGCATTGACAGTGGGTGTTACTGTGCAGCAAGGTCAAAGATTTCTATTATTATAGATCTTTTTCAGGGAAGAGGCAAAATGCAAAAGGCGATTAATTTGTTTTCCAAGCAGCAAGAACAGACTGAAACAAACATTTATACTTCCAAGTCAGTTTAGTATTTATCTTTTTTATGTACAAGGTTTATAGCTATACTATTCTAATCAAACTGAACTGTACAGACTCTCTATCACTGCCTCTTTCTGCTCTGTTTGTGGGGCTGATGGGGTAGTTGCATTTTTTTCTGAGTGTTTTAAGGAATTATTGATGCAGTTTTATGTGTTGGGGAACAGTTTGTAGAGGCTGACAGGTGTAACGTACTACGGTGCTTTGTTGTTCCTGTAATAGTCTGTAATAAAGCAAGGAAGATGTTTTCGTATGTGGATCAATTTATAATAGATGTTTCACAATGCTTATATGAATGTCTCAACATTGTGCAAAAAATGAATGTCCTGTTCAAAATCAACATCATAATACCCAGTAGTGTTTACCCTGATTTTGATTATGCAATATGCCAGTAAGGGTCACGTGTTGTACCATAATATTTCAGTCAGCTGCCACAGCGTCTGTGGGGATTTCACTTGTTGTCTTGTGGGATTGGGCTCACTCTGCTCTGTGAAGGATTATGTCCACTGTGCAGAAGATGAAAACGCGTAAGCAATTGTCAGTAACTCAGGCCCTCCTTCTGCAAATACCAATCTCATCAGAGGCATGATTGCCTTCTCTCTCAGTCCTGAGACCTGTGCAATCAAATACACTGGAAATTGCACTGGACGTGTGCCCTGCTGATCATATTTCATTTACAAAACCAGAGGCAAGACTGGGCAATTCATCTCACCCCTTGCTTAGGTCAGTGGCTATTGACATGCTGACGTCCCTGCTTGTGGGTTTCTTAATTAAAATGGAAGATCCTGCTGTTTCTGGGAAAAGCTGCCCACGCCGCATTGGTTTAAGTCTGCCATGTGAAATCTCAGCAAACTGATAAAAAAAGCATCCCTTGCTGTATAGCTGGGAAAACTCAATTACTGAAATCCTGCCGAATCTTCCAGGCACTTTGCAAGGCCTTTTTTTTTTGGCTGTTTTTCCGTGTGGCTTTTTCTTAGTTCTCCCCAAGTGGCCTCTGTGAATGTGGCTTGTGCACTCAGTCCGGGGAAGAGGCCTGTGTAAACGGAGACGGCCGTATGCTGTGCGCTGTCAGGCCCCATTAGCGGGGATGCTCACGCTGGCCTTGTTTGTCCCCATGTCCATTTTTGGCTTTTCTCGCTCAGTTGTTGCCCATTTTTTCTCATCATCACCTATCATTTAGAATGGGCCGGGGAAAAGCTGCTGTGTTCTTTGGGTGGCTAATGGGAGTTAATGACTGACTATTTTTTGTGATTCTCGGAAGTACGTTTCTATGAATGGCCTCAAATGTGATACTTTTGCTAATGAAAGCCTTTGGTTGACATTTGACAGTAAGATGTGTTGCAGAAAACTTTTTGTATAAAATTAGATCTCTTTTTTGTTTTCCAAAAAAGGAACATATGTTATTCCAAACTGTGGTATCGGACTGTGATGTGTTGTAATACTGTCATCTGTGAGGTTTTCAACTGATTGCTTGTATTATTCTCTCAGCCATGTTGTGTGTACATAGTATAGCGTTGAATGTGGCATAAGTTTTACCATCCCTTAAAGTTTTGCTGTGCTACTCACTATAACTGATATCAGTCAAATTAAACTGATCTGTCAGATCATTAACATTTTGGTTAATGGGCAAGGTCATACCTGTATGGAACAGCACCACTCTAGTCACCTTGCAATAAAAAATGTATTGAACATATTCACAGTAGAATAATGGCAGTTATTAGGGTGAGACTTTAATTTGGCTAGAGGAGCACAATTCTGTAATTGACAGGGAGGTAGTGTCTGCTTTCTGGATTCATTACTGTGCTCATGCATGGAGTCAATTGAGTTCAGAAAACCAATCATGGAGATAATTGGCCAGTTCTTTTTGGTTTTGTTCTGTTAAAACATTATCGCCCAATGAACGCATTTCAAAAACCCTCTTTTGGGCCACTCGCTTGACAGCCATCAGATGTAATGAAACAGAAAGCACTCTGCAGAATGCACCCAAGCCATCAGGCAGTAAGATGTGTGCTCAGTGGCCTGTTCTTCAGAATGGTCACAGCTTAAAAAAGCATAGCACTTCATTTAAAGCTCATTTATATGGATGTGTCTTCCTCTGTAGCGCTAAGTAAGACTGAAGGATGCTACACACAGCTTGTTTGATATGTCCAAGAATTCCACATTGTAAGTGTGTTATATCCCCAGCCTCTTCACTGCACAGCATGAGGCATTTTGGAAACCCATTTTTCACAAACATGTCAGTCCTTTAAAAATCTCTGCACTTGTGGTTTATTTGGTAAGATTTCATGACGTATTCCTCCTGTACTATCATTGTAAATGAAATCCATGTAAATACATCACCATCACTATAGGTCGAGTCAACCTGATGCATCTGTATACCAGAATTGTTAACTTTTGTTAACTAATTGTTAATAGGTATGCTAGACATAATGACAGCTATTTAAAATATTAGTGATATGACCTTCTACTACTACTGCTACTACTACCACTACTACTACTAATAATAATAATAATGATAACAGCAGTCTGCGGAGTTGGTTTTCTGTTTTCATATGCTGTGACACTACTGCGTTTCTCTGAGGTCATTCTGCCGTGTTTGTCTTCCGAAGAAAGAGGTTAGTGCACAACTGTAGTTACAGTTAGCACTACAGTTTAAGCTTACCTTATATGGCAGGAAAAGAGATTATTCCTCCGAACTGTATCTGCAGAATGCTGCTGTGCTTGTAGTCGTTTACGCCATTGTTAGTGAATCCTGCTGCCCGTTCCATCCTTTCATTTCTCACAAATTCCTCCTCAGTTTTATTCTGTGGTTTACAGCACAGAGACTGGGAGAAAAAACCTGTTTGCCCTGAAATGGCTTGGCTTGTATGCTAACCAGACCCTGAATAGCAAAGGTGAGCTGATAATGCTGGTCATTACTGGTGTAGATTGGGATATGGTGAGATTTCTTTTGGTACAAGCCACATGCACAGGGCCTGGGGTGGCTGCAGTTTGTGGAGCTGGTCATTTCCAGCCATATGTTGCTGTAATGTGCCTCTCCGGTGAACCCTCATTGCGTTGCTGCACAGGGTTATATAAAGGAATATACTGCAAATACTGTTGATGTAAATATGACATACTCATTCCAGTGAGAGGAATTACAATATGTGAAAGTAGAAATATTTTGTATATTCCATATATTGTGGTATTGCAATGTTTTGATAATATATTTTATTTAATTATATTTTCAATATATTCCACTTCCATAAGGGACTTGATTTGAGCTCCAATTTTAGAAGGCAATTCGAAAAAATGCATTGTTGGCCTACACGTAGCTTATTTTTTCATTCATAAGAAATGTTATGTGTTTTATTGTGTTTGGGAAACCCTGGCTCAAAGTGCTATTGCTGAATCATACATGGAACTGTACTCATGGAGGTAAATATAGTTATTTCTCAGATCCCTACTGGTTGAACAATAAGGATTTCTTCAAATAACTGTATGTGCCTGTCCAGAACATTAATTTAATACTGCTATTTATATTGCAACTGCTACCACTGCAACTATGCTAATACGACAACAATGACTGAAGACAGTCAATGAAAGTACCGTGTTATGAAAACCACAACGACGATATTAACATATCATTAATATTTTCATTGCTTCTTATCATTGTATTGGTTGGCGGAGACTATAGTAAATGGTTAATTGGAACTGGAAGGTTTATTTCTTTTCATGCACAGACATGGTGTGCTGAGCTTCTTTAGGATAATTAGATCGTGGGGGTTGGGAGCGAGTTTTTTCCAGCCGAGAAAATTAATTTGACAATTATACTTTTAAAATAGACTCTCGTCCTGTGATATTGGCAATAAAATAATAATTTAAAAAAGGAGTTTAAAACCTTTATCTATTGTTGCTCTTTGTGATATTATGTGTGTATCTGGCGATGTTTCTCCACTTGGCAGAGGCATCCACATATCTATACTGATATCCATCCCAGCCAAAAATGGGAGGAGGTGTACTGGCGCCCAGCCAACCTATGGGCTCACTGATCTTATTGATTGATAAAGGGCTTTAACATTTTTATCTTTGCTGGATTCCTGCCACTAATCAAGCTCTGATAGTTTTCCAGCGTGCAATAGGCTAATGTAAGAACAATTTTCATTTTTGCCTTGTGCTAGTGGTTTTTCTTTGTTTCCTGTTAAATATGAAAAGATTGAAAGGATGTAAGGCATCACCCTACGGTGCATGGACTGTGCCAGTGCCGACTGTGGCTGGTAGGTCCATAGAGCACAGTTGGCATTTGTGTCGCCCTGGGAATGGGACAGTTCAGTCAGATATTTCTGTGTGCATTGCTATCTAGTGCCTCCTGCTGGTTGATCAGGTATTATTGTGTTTGTAAGAAATCTCAATTTATCCATCTAAATTATTCCTTTTGTTAAATAATGTGTTTTTCGCATTGCGTTTACATATATGGGGATTGTGGCTGCTGATATAATGACACAATGACAGCAGCTGTTTTCAGGGTCTTCTGTTGAATTTATTTATGGTCTCAGGAAGGTTGAGTGACTAGTGCACAGATTTGGGTGAAACACAGGTGCATCTTATACATCGAATTAGACAGACAGTGGTCATTTATCAAACTGTGCAGTAAGGGAAGCGGTGTGGGTTCATTAAGTTTGCCTCCTGTCACTGTGTGGGAGAATATGAGACATAGGTGCTAACTGCATCCATTTCTCATTGTGTGTGTGTGTGTTTGCATGTTCATGTGTTGGCTAAAATGATTGGCTACAAACAATTGGCTGAAGAAGGCGACTGTAACATAAGACTGTCTTGCTCTTGGGAGAAGTTTAGTGAGGAGATCATACCAATATTTTTTCTAAATTTTTTCTAAATGCCACCATGTATGTGCCAAGTTTTCATTCTGTTTCAGGAGCTGGTAGTCATAAAAAATATAATGGGTACACAGCAGTGAAACTGCTCCTACCGCCATCAGTCATGTCTAATTCAATAGCTTACTGTGACTGGCAGTGTTAGCAGCAGAAGGCCTGGTTGACCTGGTGGAGAAGGGTGGTTGGAAGTTGACTAGGAAGGGAACAAGGAAAAATATAAGGCCAGTAACATTACTGTATTACCATTTATTACACAAGAATACAAATCAATATTTCTGTCAGGATGACCTTTTTGAATATTCAAAAGATACATTTCTGTAATGTGAATTTAACTAATATGAATTTAGTTTCTATTTCATATTTCCACCTATTCTTTGTATATCTTTGTATTTCTTTGTATTTTGCATTGTTTGCACACTGATGAGGCGGTGTTGGGTAATGTTTGTTGTTCCGGAATAGTCAGTGTTGGCTTAGGTTTCCCTCTGTTTTCTCAGTATATCTGATGGTTTCATGTTTTTTTTTTGAAGTGTTCATGTTAAGCAAAACCCCAGAGTATATAGTACACAGAGCAGTACTGTTTGCTTTTGACAAGTTAGGCAGCTCATTTTTCCACAAAGGAGTCGCATGTTTTGAGACCCAGTTAGGAGACACAGTCCTATCGCACACGGCAAGTCTCAGATCCTCAAGCACAGGTGCTACTAAAAATAGGAAAAATAGAATTATTGCATAAAATAATGTTTGAAAGAGGTATGGCTCACAAGAACTGGTTCAGAGGCACATACATACTAGTAAACACAAGTTTATTTGGGCTTGCACTATAATTGGACTGCTTCAGATTTTGTGACAATGTTAGCCAGGCTTGGTAAATGTAGCTCATTGTAGCCCTTGACAACGCATTAGAACCACCACTTATAATGGATACTTTTTCAGAATGTTATCTTACAGTACATATACAGTAAGATGATTAGGTGTGTCACAACGCTCCTCTGTGTGTTACCATCATTGTATAATGCATTAAGATGTAGCCATTAGGATATTCTAAGAAAAAATGAAGTGAGATTGAAGTGAAAAGAATCTGTGACGCACAAGATCCACTGACGTCAAATTCTGTAGTCCTCAGTGTTCTGTGCTTCAGCATATCTCGCATAAATCCCAGTTACTGTGACGTGCAGTTAAGCCTCCCAAATTTTCCCTCCCATATAAGACCAAAATGCAGCCTGCACTGTCTAACATGCAGCTTACTGCTTCCCGTTTTACTGTTCATTCAGTTTAATTAGACAAATGTGCTTCAATGTGCATCAATGTGACATGTATGAATTGATTTGTATCATGACGAATCATTTATTTACATGCCAAACTTTTTCCTGGTGCCCCTGAGCATTAAATCCAGCAGTATTTTCCTCTCCAGTCATCGAACAATCAACACATCCCGTGCCATGGAGTAACAAGACGGCAGACGCAACCCCCCCGTCCCGCCATACCAAGAACCTTTACACTAAAATACAGCTTTTTTTTTTATTATGATTCAAGTGGCCATTGGAAGGGTGTGAAAGGTGACACAATGCTCTACTGCTTTGGTGAAGTCCTCAGATTTGTTTCGCTGATCTCTTGCCAGTGCCTGTTGTTAGCAGTGCCTGTTGTCGGCTCCGCCCTAACCTGGAGTCAGCTTTCTCCCAGCTCAGTGGGTTAGTTCTCAGTACAGAAAGACATATGGACCTCCTACGAAACTCAAAGCTCTGTGACCCCTGGAAGCAGACAGCATCCTTTGTGTGCCCTTCAGTCAGAGAGGAGCTGGGCAGAGCACATGCTGGAGATCCTTGGCCATGGTAATTGGCTCACTGCTTTTCCTAACATGCTTATGATGCAGTATGCAATTATTTGTTTGGTTATTTATTTATTCATTTATTCGTTTTGTTCATTCATACATTTAACACGCTTTCATGGCAAATCTCTTCATGCAAGAACAGTATAAAATGCAATTTAAATACTCATTATGATTACAATATTCATCAAGAGCAGATACAGCAAATAGTTTGCAGTTACAGTTGACAACTTTAGCACTACACGTAACCACCTGTAGTGATCCATGACAGAACTACAGTAGATGCTGTTTGTTTTGCCGAGCAGTTTTGATTCAGTGGGCAGTCTTATGGAGCTTTTTGTCAGTGCAGTCTGATCTGTAGTTTTCTTAGGTTTTTGAGAGGCAGTGGAAGGTAAGTATGTTCAGTACTAATGACAGATTGAGCCAAGTGTCTAAAGTCACAGGTACAGCAAACACTCCTGCCCTCATTCACTTTGTTCTCAAATGTCATAGATTATTCCCAGTACACACATACTGATTTGTAGTAAAGCATGAATTAAAAAAAACTCTGTGACATCAATAAGCCAACAACCACCATGTGCCAGTTTTGAATCTGACATAAGCTTGAAATATGGACCAGCCCTGGCTGCCACCCAAACCCCCATGCGCCTAGGAGTTTAGCCCCCGTGCACCCCCGCCCCTCCGCAACTCCTCCAGGATTCGGGAGCGTCGTTGGTCACGTGACCGAGGCGAGCGTGCGCGGTGAGGGGTGGGGTGGCGGGGTGTGACGGGGCGCGTGAGCCGGCCGGGTGGCTGTGCGTTAATTAGCAGCCGCGCGGCGTGTGTCCTAGCTGGGCTGCTGGTGAAGGTCACGCCGGTGTGTGCCTGGCTCTGCACACGCGCGTACGTTTGGCCCGTCCCTCCCCGTATGCCTGCCCCCCCCCCCCTCCCCCCACCACCACTCTGTCTGCTCTCCACTCCCCTGCGCTCCCCTCCTCTCATTACCGGTGATGAGGTGCCATCTGGCCTGCGAGCAGCAGTCAAAGCGCTTAATCCTCCCTTTCCACAACACAGGCAAGGGTTCAGCATACAGGTCTGTGGGGTAACACAAAAACAGTGAAGTGAATGGCTGAGTCACACAAAACATATGTCTTACTGTAGGTATGTGGGATATCTCCTCTTTTTAGTCCACAGTTGACATAATTTGGGTGTTTGAGTGGCATCTGTGCAATCATTTCCCTTCCCTGTACTGATGTGCAAAAATACTCTCCCCCTTTGCTGCAGGTAAGACTTTTAGGGTGTTTTAATTATTCAGTTTATTGATTAACAAATCGATTACTGTAGGTCACGTCCGATAACAAAGTATGTCTCAATAGACTGGGTATTCAGCAGAAGGAATGAAGTGAGAGATACTCAATTCACCATAGCGTCTTCTCCTGAGAAAGCTTTTCAAACTTGCAAACACATCAGAGTTCCTACTGAGTGAGTGGATATTTGTAGCCTCAGACTCAGACATACACACTACAATAGAAGATTTATTTCAGTCCTTGTAATGACCTGTTCCTGCAAAACTGAATGAGGAACATTCATCCGAAACTAATTACAGAGGATGAGCTGTCTTCAGCATTGTTACGATGTCAGTATACAGGAAGGAAATCACCCTGGATGGGGAGGCCTCAGGACATGACGTCAGTACCTTTATAAGCGTTGGCATGCACATTGACCTCCTCATTTAATGTGAAATGCTGTGAAATATTATGCTTTTGTTCATTCGTTTAATTTGTATTTGCATATGTGTTCGTTAATCTAATCTTCTAGTGGCAGACATGCGTTTAGGACGGGATTCAATTCACCCGAGGTTAATCACATGTGTCTGTTGTTCTGTGAAGCTAATCCTGCCCACGTGGCATTGTACTGTGGCTCTTACATTCGATCTTTAAGCCAGGAGAGACGGCTGAGCACGGGGCAAAAGCATGCACGCATAGCGTCATTCCGAAACATCACTGTTAGCGTGCAGCGTCACTGTCAGCAGTCTTTTTGACTGTGTTGCCTTCAGAGTAAAAATGGCTGAATCTGGAAATTAAAGATTGATTAATGAATGAATGAATGAATTCATTCATTCATTCATTCATTCAGGTCCTTCTCTCTCTCTCTCTCTCTCTTTCTTTCTCTCTCTCTAACAGCACAGATAAAGAACACTTTAAAATGGCTGTGAACCAAAGGGCACACATGCTTAATACTGGCTTTTCTCCTCATGTTGGAAAGTGGGACATGCAAATCCCATCATTCTTGGTTAATGTATAGTATTATATATAGATTGCAAACAGTATAGTTTGAAAAGATTGGTATTCTAAGAATATCTTTGTATTTGTA
Organism: Anguilla anguilla; assembly: GCF_013347855.1. NCBI lineage: Eukaryota > Metazoa > Chordata > Actinopteri > Anguilliformes > Anguillidae > Anguilla > Anguilla anguilla. Next base: position 17,108,135 of record NC_049211.1, on the reverse strand, counting down.
GTCTCATAATACCCCTTATGGAAAATATAGGCCTAGATCTGGGATTCTGCAACTGGGTCCTGGGAAGTGCATGTAGGAATTGTGTTCTGAGCAAGTGCATTCATACATGTAAGTGCTTCCATAATTGCATTTGTCTTTAAGCTGCTTTTAACAGAGCGTAGATTCACGTCATTACCATTTTCGATATATTTTCTTACTCACACCCTGGTTTGATTCCAGCCACCTGTCAGTAAATATTCTCCAATTATTTTCACATTTTCAAAACCACTGACACAGAAAAAACTTTAATTATCTACAAATTGATCTGATTGATTGTCACACCTTTGAATAAGCAGTGGATATTCATTCTCCTTGGTGTGCGTATAAGTTCTGACCTAATATGGATGTAGACATCAGGCCATTGTAGGATGATCATTTAGATTACAAGTATAGTAAATAAACAGTTGACTGAAATTGGGAAATTGCAATTTTAGCTGGAATAAAAAATACACACTGTTTTGAATGGTATTCCCTGGGGTATAGAGGTGTATCATTGAGTCAACATGTGTATTATTTTGAAATTGAAATGCATGGAGCACACACTCTAATCTCCATTAACAGTGTTCTCTTATGCATATTGTGCAGTGAAGAATGTCCTTTCTGCTTCCGAATACAAATCCATTTGAATTTCAGATGAAAGCTGTTCATGTTAAACCAGAAAAATGAATATGCCACATTGTAATAGATTCACTGAATTCATAATGACGCTGATGATTTACATGTCCACACATGCATATAAACACACACACACACACAGGAGTCCCTGGAGTTCATCTCTCGCAGTGTTGGAAATAAAAGCTTTCTGCTGTGAATGGGGCAGTGTGCTGAATATGGGAGTTGTTCTTGGTGAGGTGGACTGGCTCCTGTGTCAGACCTGGAATAAGGTGCTGTTGTCACTATAGGCCTGCAATACAAAGCAACCATTTACCTGGAATTCTTCTTCTGTTTGTAATTGGCAAGAACACTGAAACTAAGTGACTGCACCAAAGCTGACTCATTCAACTGAATGGCTGCTGAATTGCTGAATCTGGCAACGGAGGAGGGCTGCTGATTTTTCAAGTGGTTTCAGTAGGCACGAGGGCAGAAGGGCTGCCTCATCAGGAGGAGACGTTTGAGGCCTGGCCACCATTTGGCCACAGCCTGGCCCTGTGCGCAGGGACACCGTGGCCCTGCTCCAATCCTCTTCCCCGTAATCATCTCTAAATGGCTCATTCAACTCAGGGACCCCCCCCGGGCAGGGGAGTTACAGGAGCTCTTATTAAACTCATTAGGTTCACTGGCAGAGTTTGTGGCTCTGATTTACTGGCACATTCAGGTCTGGCTCTCAATGGCTGCCGGTGGTGTGGGAAAGGACCGGAAGGGCCCACAGAGACTGCGGCTGCTGACTGTCTGTGCTGTAGCACTGCAAGGCTGTAGGGTTATGAATATGAAACATGCAGTAGGGTTTAAATATGGAATGTGTTCCAGGGATATGGAAAGAGTTTGTGGTGTAGGGTTATGAATGGGCCACCATGCTGTTGAGTTGGAAGACGTATTATTTGAAGTACAGTACTTTAAAATACTTCTGCTGATTCCTGATAATTTTTGACGAAACATGTTACAAGCCAAACAATCATGTCAAAGAAAAGTGGTCTGAATTGGGTCTGAACGTTGTTGAAGATGGAAAATCTGCAGAAACTAGGAAATTTACAAGTGTCTAAAGGGATAGTCCTTTAGATACCGGTAATTTACTGGTGTCTAAAGTTAAAGTATTAAAGTCAAGTAAAGGGTTAAAGTATTTAAAAGAATTATATGGCCCAGGTCTGGTTATGAATATGGTCTTGCAGTATCTAAAAAAGTAAAATAGTGACTACCTATAGAATAATGAATGCAGGCCATGGGTCATGCTGTAGGGTTGGACATTTGAACTGCCCAATAAGATTATGAACGCAGGCCATGGGTCATGCTGTAGGGTTTGACTTTTGAACTGTCCTATAGGATTATGAATGCAGACCATGGGTCATACTGTACAATTGGACTTTTGAACTGTCCTATAGGATTTTGAATAGGTGCTCTAAATTTCTAGTGTAAGTAAAGACCAGCTATCAGGGAGTTTAGCATCAACTGTGATATGGATTTATGGAAAGTGACTATAATGTGGGTTTATACCCGGGTGCTTTATTGTTGGGAGGGAAATGGACACTGGGCTATGGTGTTGTGAAACGTAAATGTGTCTTACACACACTTTGTGCCATGCTAAATGTGTGACAGTTGCTTCCCCTCCTCTGCCTACCTGAAACATTCAAACAAAGAATAAGGCATTCCAGGAAACCGGCTGGCTCATTGCTGTCAATCTCCATTTCTCAGAGGTTAAGTGAATGACACCTGCAGCTCTCACAGCTGAGAGTCTGAAAACAGATCCATTGACTCTGCTGAAGGAACGGAGGCAGGAAGATATTCGGCCTTGCCTTTGTCATAAATATGAAAGGGGATTGAATGTTCTATCACGACCAATGTGCCTGTAAAAGTAATCTAAGCTGTGAGTGATACAAAAATACAGACCACTGTAAATATTAGAAACACAATTACATTAATTGCATGTCATGTATGGAGAAAAGGGAAATGGCTGCTCAAATCTTTGTGTTATTTTATAGAGAGGCCCAGTGCTCTTGGGTTTCAGTGCTGCCGGTTCTGTTTGTCTCGATATTAGCATATATACAGGGTTTTGCTGTGGTTAAGACTGGCCTGTATATGTGATAAACTTCAGGGTGTGCTTCTTATATATTACTAGGCTTTACATATCATTTTGGCCAGACAGTTTTGGACGTGCTCAGAAGAAAGCTGAATTCTGTCCAGACAGGAGCTTGAGTTCCAGCCACTGCCAGTGCAAGAAGTCTACGTTTCAGAAAAGAATTTCACACAAAGTTGAGGTCAACTTTTAGTTGTACCTGGTTCTTGAATCGTAGTTCAGTGATGCAGTATCCGATTGTGTGGACAAAGTCGGTGTTGCTTCCTTGATCATAATAAGTTACCAAATAAAAATGTGTCTGTTGTGGTGCCTTTTTATGTATGCTTCCCAGTAAAAAACTAAACAAAACATAAAAGCGTATCCAGTTAGGGCCAGTATCGTGGATGTGTCCCAAACACTGGACATTTCTGCCGTTGACTCAGTTTAATTTCATTCCGTTTTTTATTTGTACCATTTCTTTTACAGAGACGCTGTCACAAGGTTCCTTACTTTTGAAGTGGGGAGTGATGAGTGTCATGCACTGGAGTGTCATACCATGGTGTCATGGTGTGGCCTGGATACGGGGAGCAGTGGGGCTGGGGGTGACTCCGCCCAGCTCGGGTACAGTGCGCGTAGTGGGAGGGGGTGACTGAGGGTGCTGTCAGTATTGGAGCAGCTCAGAATCTGTCCGTACCAATTAAGATCACATCTCATGATGCTCTGTGAAGCACATGTTTCCCAGCCGATCCATTTATTTATTAATGCGAGGCTTCGATCCCTGCCGATCGATGGGAGTCAGTGCAAACGGAGTCTGTCCATCTGTCCATCCGGCTGGTGGGCAGGGCCACAGTCAGTCTCCCTCACAGGAGCTGCACACTGGCTCATCCTGCTTCTCTTCAGCCAATCATCGCCTGGCAGACAAGGCAAGCAGTCCAGCATCGCTGGTAGTTTGAAGACGGCTCTCTAGGTCGTTATTTGTGCATGTTTGCTATTTATACTCTAACAGAGGCCCACCTATATCACACTTTTGAGCATTGGGATGGCATTGTTTGTGAAAGTTGGCAGAGGCACAGGATGTCCTTTTCAACAGGAAACGGAGGTTCTGCTGCTCGGTAAAGCAGCCAGTGTATTACTTTTTTTGTGGAGCACAGACGCACTGACAGCTGCCCGTCAAATTGAAAGTACAGTTTTGAAGATCATGAGTGAGTAGAATGCTTGTGGGTTATCAAAAAAGTCCTTCTCTTGTGCCCAGTGACCAATAAGAAGGGGTGTAGCTCTTGCTGGATGGGTTGAGATTTATTACCAGTGTCAGCGCGTGCCCATCACTTCCATCCTGTCCAGTGCTGCTGAGTGAGATTCGTGTGCAGTCAGCCTGTCATTTATCATTGGGGATTTATGGATGCCTTGGTCAAAGACTGGCGTCAAGCTGCGTACATGTTTGTGGGATGCTGGGATTGGTGCTCTTCGTCCATGTTGTGTTTTGGGTTTAGAGCCGTGTCTCTGCGGGGTTTCATCTGTTGCTGTGCATTTCCATGTGGTATTGGCGGCGGGTTCTGTGTGTCTGTTATGTGGTGAAAATGTGCATTTTGAATATAATATTTCTCAAGACTTCTTTCTTAAGACTGACAATTAAGTAGATATCCTTTTTTACTCTTCTGCTTTTCACAGGATGGGAACTTACTGAAGATCCAATTTTGCATAATTTTTAGTCACGTTCTATAAAATGAGCTCAGCGGATGTGCTGGTGTAAAGTATAGTGAAGTGAGATTTAAAAGACACTTAATATGCGCTTGCTAATTCGTTTTTAACAAGTCAAAGATCAGCAGTGTCTTTGCAGGGCCAGGCTGTAATAGAGTCTGCATATACTGAGCTCCTGTCATACGATCTATTGAGCACACATGAACATCCTGTGAGTCCATGTCTGATCATCCAGGGTTCTCCCATAGATCGCCTATGTTCAGTCCAGCTGGACACTGATGACTAGGAGGCTAAACTGAGGTATTTCTTGAAAGACAGGAGTTGTACCTGTGCAAGTGGATGAGAAGGATATATGAATTCACCATGCAATGAAGGCACTCATTTGCTGTGTCAAACAGCTTCTGGGGGGTGGTGCTATAGAATACCATGCACCCGCTGTTGAAATAGACTGGATTTTCCCCATCTTACACGACAGCTTAAAAACTATAACAGTCCAGTAGAATAATGTAGGACACACATGGACAAACATGAATCGTGAAGACCACGTAAAAGCACTGAACACCCACATCCTGTTTATCACAATGCTGGAGGAGGCTATGGGGCAGACCTGGCTGGTGTACCCCAGCCCCCAGTGCTTCCCTGCTAATTGATTCACGTGGACAAGACACAGTAATACAAGTGTTCCACCTCAGAAATAACTCTATGGCTAAGTGCACACACACGTGCATGCACACACACATACACACGCACACACACACGCATGCATGGTGGAAAACCTCAAATGTATGAGTTATCGTAAAATAGCAGTCTTAATAAATAGTCATAGATTTTAATTTGGCAATGTGTGGAAGAGACACATTTGGCTGGCCTGGTTTGTTTCTTCATGACAGCAGTAACTTACTGTATCGTATCTAAGAGTGTAATGTCTGGTTGTGTCATTTTGAGACAGCCTTGCTCAGCAGACACTGTTGTGTTACCTCCCTGTGGCCCACATACACAGTGCAATGTAACAGGGTTCCCCTCACTGGATCTGTTCTTTCCTGCTGATACAGGAGCTTCCTGTGATAGGATGAGTGGAAGTGATATTGCGTCCCTCATTACGGCAATCCTTAGTGAATGTGTAAGCCACTGTAAGTCTTTAAATCCACAAATAAGCATGGATGAGTCAGAGATGTGTATTGGCTGCCCTGCAGGCATGTTCTGTTTGTTTTCTCAGCTAACGTGCCACAGCCACAACTGTCAGAATTTGCAAAGCAGGCTTGAGTAATTCGGTGGGTTTTTTGTTCTTACATGGATGTTTTTTTTCTCTCAAAAGCTCATGTAGTTGTCAGTGTATTGTGCTAAAAATTGTGGGGAATGGGACAGGTGGTTGGGATTGTAAATGTAGAAATGTTTGATGCGTTTTGGGCTGTGGACCTGCGGGGGGTGGTTAGATCCTCTGCCTGTGGGCTTTTACCTGGGTGCGGTGTGCGCGCGTGTGAGCAGAACTCTGGGACAGGCGCGTCACGCTGGGCTTCAGAGGGCCACGCGGGCCCCAGGCCGCGGGGACAGGGTGACAGGCAGGATTAATGTGAGCAGAGAGCTTAGGCCCGCAGTCCCCGCTTCCCCACGCAGCTGACGTGACAGCATGAATTATGATCAGTTACGCTGAACTGCGTTCTTATACATCGCCTTCCACATGATTGGTTGGGAAGCTGTGGCCCCTTTTGGTCTTCTTTATTTTAAATCAAATGGCAAGCAGTAAATGCTAATAAAGTCAATTGCAAGCAGGCAGTTAATATCTAATTAATTTATCTTTGGTTATAAGCATTTCACTTCCTATCTGATAGCACTGTATACTGTGGTGCAGATAGGGCAGTTTGCTCAATGATTCATTTTTAGGCTGCAGTCTCCTCCGGTTTAAATCTCTTGAGTACTGTGAGCATACAGTCACAGAGAATACACTAACAAGCATCCATTGTGAAAGCACTTCATCGTTTGAGGATTATAAGTAAGTGCGGAAATTGTGTGGGATCTGTTCGTTGGCTTGCCTGCATTGTTCAGTTTTGTCCCTCAGGGATGCAGATCCTGAGAAATGGCAGCTCAGGTCTCCACCTGCTGCGTTATCAGCTCTTCAGACTCTCTGCCTCTCACTGCATAATGAAGCGTTCGCTTAAACAGGCTTGTATTGCTGACGTGTCACCTTATTGCTACAGCATGCCTGTTACAGCATAGCCACTCGTTTGCCTTTTTTTGCCTGTGCTGTTATTGGAAGTGTTTTCACTCTGAAAAAAAAAAACTGAATTGAAGTGTGCAGGGGACTGAATACAGACATCATCTCCAAGCAAATGTTTTGCAATTCTGTAATTCTTTGCAATATATGTAACACATTCTAAATGCATTTGCATCTTTACATCTCACGGAAATCAAAGATAAAGATCTTTTGGAACTTGAGGCAGGGGATTGGAAAATTTTTACTGAACTCGGACAAGTATCGCCTGTCCTGTACTGCTGTATGACACCCCTGGGAGGGAGATGCGGCAATTGTGGGTTTGCACCCTAATTTGCTGCATAGAGAGAGAGTGCACCTGCACCCACACCAACACACACACACACACACAAAAAAAACACTTTCACCCATCCCCCCACGGGTTTCGGACAAAAACAATAAACTAACACAACAACATAAAACAATAAAGACAAAAGAAAGCAAAATCAAGCAAACGCTTTACAACTCCCCACTCCTAGCTGGCCAGCTTTTCCGTTTTATTTCTCTATGCGCAAACAAAAACTCCTACGCAAACTCGCTCTCTCTGTGTGTGCTCCTCATCTTGAGCCCCGTACTGAGGGGAGAAATGCACCTTTAAACACCTCTGAGTAGTTAACACAGTGGTAACCACTGTTCCTTGAGATCTACTATCCTGTAGGTTTTCACTCTGACCTTAACAAAGCACACCTCATTCAAGAGCTAGAGATCTTGTTGAGCTGCTAATTAGTAGTAATTTGTGCCAAATTAGGGTTGAAATGAAAACCTACAGGATGGCAGATCTCCAGGAACAGGGTTTGGTTACCACTGAGTTAACACAACCCAGGTGCGTGTGTTCTCTTCTCCAGTAGGTGTGGCCAAGACAAATCCGTTTCTCCGCCAGACCGAATGCCACCTCGGCATGTATATACAGTATATTTGACTTTGATATCTCCACTATGACACTGTCATGAAATATGAATGGCAATGTTTATGTACTTTTAATTTAGGTGTTTGCACTACCATCTGCAGATAGTCAAAATACAATAATTATTTTTAACGCATTTCACTCCTCTTCACAACTCCCCTAACCCTAACCCAACACACTTCCTTCCTCTTTACAGACCCCCTAACCATAATCCTACACACTTCCTCTTTACAGTTAACCATAACCCCATAAACTTCCTCTTTACAGTTAACCATAACCCCACACACTTCCTCTTTACAGCTAACCATAACCCCACACACTTCCTCTTTACAGCTAACCATAACCCCACACACTTCCTCTTTACAGCTAACCATAACCCCACACACTTCCTCTTTACAGCTAACCATAACCCCACACACTTCCTCTTTACAGCTAACCATGACCCCACACACTTCCTCTTTACAGTCCCCCTAACCCCTCAGCTCCCCTCCCTTCTCTACCTCTTTCAAACTTCCTTTATCCCTGCTCCTTGCTTTTGTACCCTCGCCTGTAATTTTCCTCCGCAGGTCAATTTGGCATTGAATTGTGTTCTAGCTAAGACTGCTTTGTCGAAAATAAAACATAATTTCACTTAAGCAAAAGAAAAGGTGGCAATCTGCCTCATGCTGCGCCTAAGTGCCCCATAGAGACGTGAGTAACAAAACAGCCTGCAGCCGATAACCTTTGAATTTTCAGCTGTTGATAGAACACAAAGAGGTCCATCTACAACAAAAGCAAACATTTGAGAGAGGGAAGGAGGCTGTATTCAAAGAGTTAAAATGCCTGCGTATAATCTAATCAGCGTCCTCCAGCACTGAGCCTTGCAGCTGGAACAATTCAGCTGGAAACACGTGTCAGTAGCTGAGAATGTACAACCAATTTAACTTGTTTTCCTCATACACAAATATATTTACATACAGCTGCACGTGCGTAGCTTTGAGATTTTTGCTGTTGTACGGCCCGCAGTAATTGGTAATGGTTGTCTCTGCTTTAATTATAATGCTTTGTTATTGAGGTATAATAAAACCCTTTGTTTGGTGAAACTATACCCTCACCAGTGTGTTTTGAATGCTGCATTGGGTAGACCAAGGCTGTTATCCAAGTCTGTGTGGGAGGTGCATAAATATTGTGTTTGGATCCTTTCAGTGCTTGGTCAGTGCGTGCTTGGTGAATAGCCAGTGGTTAATGAGGTGTGCGACTGTGGCTACGTGGTTTTGACCACAGGAACCATTCTCATGGTATAAGGTGGACATCGGCATTAGGTAACTGGGAGGGCTCCCCAGGGGCTCGAGAACTCTGGGAGCTTAGCGAAGAGGAGAGCAGCTTCTCCCCAGGGGAGAAGCTGCTCTCCAAGTTGCTGTGGAGAAGGGGATATATTTTTTCTGCTGTGGAACAGCTTTAAGAAGACAGCCGTGAGAGTGTAATCCTGTAGATGCTATATATTTGGAAAATACAGAGCCTGAGCTGTTCTCATGAGCAGTCACCCTGCTTGAGCCTGAGTGGCGAGTGGTCATCCAGTGTCACCTGCACACAGAATAAACAGCATTGTGACTCTACTGCTAGCCATCTGTGCTGCCTGCGATCTGAGTCCCTGAGATTTTAGGGATGCCTTGAACCAGAATGGCTTTGTCAATTATAATCATCAAACAAATTTAGCCTGTTTCAATTTTTAGGGGGTTTGAAGTAATTCTACATATACTTTCATGTCAGTTTAATCTCAGTTTCATTCACATCACAACACTCTAACTTCTGTTTGGTGGGTCAGGTTGATTTTTGCCAGTGTTGAAGAGCATTGTGGTTTGTTGGTGGTTGGTCATATTGCACTGGATCACGCAAATGGAATTCAAATGTGAGCTATTGCCACATGTTGGAGGGGTACACATAAATAAAGAATTCAGAGCAACTGAAGACAGTTAAATAGTGTATTTCAAAGCTCAATTCTGCAGTAAATCACACCAGATCAACAAACACTTGGGCATTTCTGATGAATTGATGGCTTAACACTGTAGCTCAGCCAAGAACTAGTTAATCGGTTTATTGTGATGCCACTGCTGGTCCTTGTGATGTTTAATTAGAGATTTCATTGTTGAACTGGATTAATGGAGTCATCCTGGTTTACAGTTACTATTCTTGTAGCTAATCCAAAAGCATCCTGTCACCTGCCAATCGTCCACTCATTCCAGGGTCAACAGAGAAGCGTGCATCATTAGATGACTTATACTTCTGCCAAATATTTGGCTTTAAAGGATTATTGTTCATATTCTCATTTTCTGCCACACTGGCACAGTCTGGGCAGGAGCACAGAAAAGAGAAACCCGTCCCTCATTCAGAGCCTTACTTTGTCAGAATGGTATTAAATTTTGGGCCCTCTCGGAAGAGTCAGCTACATCTATAGACTCTGCTTGTTTTGCCTTATTGTTTATTTGTATATTATACAGTATATTACACAATATTTTCAGCCTTGTCACATCTTTTAACAAATATCCCCTCTGGGCTATTTTCTATTATATGATTTGTGGCTTTATAGCCCATAGAGACAAATATTTGCCAAGAGCGTAATATTCAAAATATCCCTTTCATCGTGATCACATTTCCTGTCAGGTTGATTAAAATGTCACCCTGTTTTTTGTCTGGCCAATTACTGAGAATAAAAAGGTGGCCAAAGAGAGTTCCTTAAAGTGCTGTTAAGAAAATAACGTGAAGTAACAAGTGATTATTTTTCAGCGCGTGATCTAAGAATTAGATTGTTAATTTTGAATCCTCATACCTTTAATTCAACATCAATCATCTCGCGAGTGGAGCCTGTGGGTTTCTTTATGCAGGATGTTATTCTCTTTTTCTCCTCCGGTCTCCTTGAGATCACATGCACATCCGTTTTTCTGCTGTATATCTGGGGCCTCGTCTGCACCGGTGAAACTGTTTGAATAAAGCTTTTGTAAACATGATGGATTAAAATGATGCCTGGTATGGTGTGAACGTTTCTGATAAGAGACAGTCACGATAACAGAAGGGACGATCAAACCTTTGAGTACACACTTGTACCACTGAATGGTGTTTTTCTGATGAGGCCATTAGTTGTAGAGGAAGGACAGCTGTCTTCCTGTGGACATAAGCAGACCCCTTGTTTCTTCAGCCAGTCAATTTACCACAAATATCAATCAATCAAGGTTAATTAGAAATAGCATTCCAAAGGGAAACTTCACAGATCTGTCCACAATTGCACACAGCATGGCAAGTTATTGGGGATATGATTGACAGGGTAATCTTGCTTTGATAGCATATATTACCTATAACAATATTAGCTGAAGCAATGAATTGTGATTGTCTTAGATTTTGACTTAAGACACTGAGATGCCCTAAAGAAATAACTGAGTGTACGCTTATACACAATATAACAGCAATCTCTCATGGCATATAAAAAATTATTCTTATGCAAGAGATTTTCATTTAGAGGAATAAAATAATACACATATGCAAACTCAGTGATGACAAAGCAGAAAATTGAAACTTGGAAGAGCTTAGCTTCGTCTGGAGGCTTTGCAACTGAACTCACTTGAAAGGCATATAGCAGATACATGCAGTGGACAGATCATAAGGTATGAACAATTGTACCAGAGAAAAGGCGTGAGAACTGTGGAGAACAACCCCTGCTCACCAGGGTTTTGTGTCCACAGTAAAGCAAGGGCACATATAAAAGAACAACAAAAGGAGAACAGGGAGCCCATTGCCTGAATGTAGTACTTGGGCGATGGAAAAGGTATCATAATTCTGCCTCAACAAAGCTGGCATGGTGGCTCCTCTGCAGCAAGTAAAGTATGTCAGCATAGAACAGCTGGTGGTAAAATGGCACACATATGGGGAGGAGGTGTTCTACTAGCATGAAAGGCCAAAGGGATGTTTTTTTCAGTCGGGGCTTACATATCGACGCAGTCTCTGATTCATGCACACGATGAGACAGTTGGCTCTCACAGACGCCCCAGGACATCATCGAACCCAACCGAGCGTCCTGCTACCAGGGAGTCCATCACAGTCCTAGGGCATCGATCCCCACCCGCCCCAGTGAAGCGGCCCGGGATGCCAGGGACTGCCCCATCGAAACCGCACAGAAAGGGCTGCTCAAACCCTCTTTGTGAATGGGTGCAGTCCAGTAGTGTTCCTCAGCCAGGAAGGGATGCTGGAAGATTTCTGTAAAGATTATGATTATGTTAACATTTTAAAGAAGTGAAATGGGAGGTTATGTTCCCTGCTGAAATAAGTGCCTGCGTATCCTTTTGTCCACTTAGAAGCTATATATGCACATGGGATTCTGGCAGTCTGCAGTAGCTGAATGTACATAACCGTCAATTGCATTAAAGCGGTTAGTGGAAAATACAGGAAATACTTAGTTGCGCTAAGTTCATACTGATCACACTATTGTTAAAAGTTATATTTGTTCTACAGAAATCTTTATAAAGGGTGACTTTATAAGCATACACGTTTTAATCCATTCATAAGAATAGTGGTGAGAACAAGTGATTCAGCCTGTGTAGGCTTATAATTTATCTAGAGAAAACCCACCACTGCATCCGGCCTGGATTTGAACACCTTAAGGGTCTCAGCCTTTACTAAATGACCCGGGAAGCTTAGATGGACTTAATTGCCTGATCTCATTATTATGTATTGTGACGTTCTTAATAGTCATCGTCATTATCGTCATAATTACAATAACGAGGAAGATTTATTGTTGCTTATGGCTGGAATTATTTGTGATTTAAAATGGATGGATTGCGCATGCTGAGTTTGGTCTGGCAGTGTATATCATCTCCCAAAATGTGCTGGTAGTGTCTGTGCTAGCCGTGTCCCAAAACTGTTTTCGCATGGAGAAGAGCACTGTGCATAGTGTAGCAGTTAACACATCAGAGTACATACAGTAATGCTGCTCAGAGCCTCATGTGAGATTTCTCTGTAGCTCAGACACAAGCGGGTTTCATCTGTGACCATACTGCTCCAAAAATGCACCATAAGGAGGCTGTCTGTTAAAATCTTATAGGACCATTTAAATCTGGTACATGATCGGGTTTGGGTTAAATGGTATTCTGCCTCAATAAAAGCACGGAACAATTAGGTATTACCTAATCTTGCTGACTCCCCTGTGCACAATAATGAATACTTGTGATTAGCATGTGAATGCTTGTGATTAGCATTAGAACACAGTTCTTTGTGAGTGCAATTCTGTGTACAGTAGTTGTTTGTAGCACAACAGTAGCTTGAGTCAGTCAATGGCTTTACTTGTAAAAATAGTATAATGGAAATTATTAATTGGCTACTTGCCCCGCAAATATAATTTAATAGAGTGTGACTGGGAGTTCATGTGGTGCAGTTCAGAGGACGGTCAACTTTCAGCTCATATATGAATCCTCCCGTTTGATTCCCCACTGAGACACTTTCTGTACTGTGACCCCATCTCTCTTTCTGTTTTCCCCCTGAATGAAGTGAACTCTTGGAAATTAAATGAATAAGTGTGTACATGAGGAGGGCAGACTGTCTGCTGTCCTTTAAAACTAGTGTGAGCATGAAATTAATTATATTTTAAAAATATAGTATTTGAGGAACAGTGGCTCAGATCAGTATGTCCTATAATTGTCTACTCAGTACTGAATTAAAAAATCTTATCAACTAATTTATTCATTAATCATTTTTGTTTTGTTCTTTCTCTCCCTCCCTCTCTTTCTCTTGCAGGAAACAGTAGAATATGCCTTCCTTATCATTTTTACCATTGAAACCTTTTTGAAGATTATAGCATATGGATTAGTAATGCACCAGAACGCGTATGTGAGGAACGGCTGGAACATGCTGGATTTTATAATTGTAGTAGTAGGGTAAGTACCCGTCTTCATTCTGTACTTGTTTTATTCTGTCTGTGTCCTGCATCAAATCTGCTCTGTTGGGTAAAATTCAATTAGCCGTCAAATGTTAGGGTCAAGAGTCATCGTTGATGAATCTCCCTGGGTGACAAGGACTGTGGGGTAGTAAGAGCAATGGCTGCCTGTCACTACCTAGGCTGTGAGACAAAGACTCCAATAGGCCTTGTGTTACCCCGGAGCCATGCATATCCCGGGGGAAAGACCACCAGTCCCACAATTCACTAGTGGTTTCATTGGGAATATTTACATTGGAAAAGATACAAGCTTAGTGTGCAGCCATGACATTCGGTTTGCAAAGTTTAGAGGGCGATACAGAGTAAGCTTTAGAGCAGGGGTTCTCAACCCCCCCCCCCCAGGCTTATGTTTGGCTGTGCATGTTTGGAAGCGTCTTCCTGCAGCTCATCTCTGTTCCAGGCTCACTTGTGTGATAAGAAGCTGTGCTTCACATTGTGTGCTTCGTAGGAGAGCACATGCTGGCCTGCACACTCCCAGACTGGTAGTGGAGGATCCAGTAGCGAGCGCTGGTGTACAATTGGGCATTTCACATTAGGAGAAAAGGGAAAATAGCAAAAAATAAAAATAAATAATAGTTTGAGCAAGCAATTTACATGATAATTTTCACAGTTGTAAATGTGCAATGCTGACGTTATACCAAACACGTTTTAAATAAATTATGCATGGGTTGGCAATCCCATTAAATACAAGTGAACACTGTTGTTATAACAGCTTACAGTCAACGACAAGCGATAGACTGTCATGTGCATAACACCCTGCTAAGATCTGATAGAGTCCTGGATGTGATTAAGTACGTGTGATTGCTTCAGGCCAAGGTTATAGACACTTTCTTTAAATGTAGGCCTTTCCCAGTACTACCCTTCCATATCACTATGAGTGGTATAAAAATACTATGTGCATTTATATGAAATTTCAAGTGAGTGCCTAAGGAAAAGTAAACCCATACTAAGCATATTTTTAAGGCTTTTATTTGTGAAACAAAATGGTGACCTGGATACTATTACTGTTCCCTGCTCATAGAATAACATTTAATGGTCATTTGTCCAAGGATGCCAAACTGTCCCAAGTGTCCCCAAGGTGACAGGTGGTCTGGGTATGCAAAATCTCTTAGATTTTACAAAGAATTTGAATGATAATTTGGACAGCAGTGTTGCCTGAATTTTTAGATATGTGACTCTGAACGTGTTATTCAATGAAAATGCCATACTGTTATGTGGAGCAATTAAACAAGCCCTTAAATAAACACACCCTTTGCTAATTTCAAGTTTCACATGAATGATAATAAAATGTTTTGAAAGTGCTGCATTAAACACACATTATTTCTAATAATTGATGCTAATAAATGTTTCTCATTAGAATATCAAGACAATGCTAAAAATTCAGGTATTAATAAAAAATACTCACTTGAAATTTTTTTTGAGAATTATGTATTTATTTATAGAAAGAACATGGAAGCCGTTTGTTTCAGAGAAGCGTATCCGAGGAAAATCAGGGCAGTTAGCTGTCGTCAGCGGCGATGTTTGTCTTCCTTCATTGAACAACTGTCATGTGTGTCTCTGCATATAAGACATGCAGAACAATGCCCCCTGTCTTTGTGGATGACAGGAGAGGCATGTCACACCTCCCCACTGCAGAAACCATGGTTATCTCACACGCACACCTGTTCCAGCAAGACATTATGCAAACTGATGAAGGCATGAAACACAGAGTAAATATCCCAAGATTAAATACAGGCTGGCATGTAGCTATATGGCCTAGAAAAAGGATGGGATATATAATGTTTTTTTTTGGTGGAGGGACAAGTTTGTCTGTCTGTGTCTGTCCCTGTCTCTCTCTTTCTGTCCCTGTCTTTCTTCTCTTTCTCTCACTTTTGTTCTTCCTTCGTGTACTCTACACACAGTCCACTGCATAGCTAGGTCACCCCCTATCTGAATGCAGCATGTGCCTCAGTACACGCGCTGTGAAACAAACAAGGCATTTTCAGGACTGTATGTTAGTAAATTGTATACTTTTTCTCAAATTTGCCAAGCCAACAGAAATGGAACATTGGAAAACAATGGGTATGAGATGGAGTTCTGTATTTTCCATCTCTTAGCTTGAGATTGTCTGTGGTCCGTAAAATCAAGCAGACAGATCCGATATGGCAGGCGACACAACGCTGATGTTAATGACGTGGCTGGGGAGGGTAACGGATGTGTGTGGTTTCTGTGACAGGTTGTTTAGCGTATTTTTGGAAGTATTAACCAAAGAGGGAGATGCAGGGAGCCACCAGTCGGGCGGAAAGCCGGGTGGCTTCGACGTCAAAGCCCTTCGAGCCTTCCGAGTGCTGCGTCCTCTCCGCCTGGTGTCAGGAGTGCCCAGTGAGTACCCGCCCCTCTCAACTGGCACCTCGCTCAGAGCAGTGGGTCTACAGGGTAGAGACGCCCAAGTGTTTCTAAACAGGCGTACGAGACTCATTGGGCTGAATGGAAGATGGGTGGGGGAGGGTCCTGTGTTATGGAGGTAAAATCATTCAGAGATTTGAGATTCTTTTCACAAATCCATCATCCGCATTTGCAAAGGGAGGCTGATCCTTGTCCACAGTTCTTCTCACAGCTTCCACAGAGTGGATTCATTTATACAGATATATTTATATATAAAAGAATAATGGCAGATGGTTCCAGGAGGAAAAAAAGGGGAAAGCCGTGTGGTGCAGTGGCCTTTCAGAAACATGCGGCGGTACTGACCCTGGGGAGGGAGGCTTAGGGGGGGGTCGCAAACACAGCACATTGGCCGGGATTGTGAAATAGCAGGAAGGAGCAGTTTGTCAGCAGATCGGGTAACAAATGTGATGTGGTTAGATTGAGGCCCAGAGGCAGACCTGTCTCTGTGGTGCAGTGCTGGAGGTGTGCGTCCTGCTGTAGGGGTGTAATTAGGATTGATGTTGGAACAGGATACAGGGGAGCCTGTGTGTCCCTCCTCCCCCACCAACCACAGAATTTAAGCCGTATACTGAGGCATGGCCTCTAACAACAGAAATATACTGAATCGCAAAGCTTTCTGCACTGAATAGTCTTCCACAGAATAGTACAGCATGCTGCAAATAAATGTACGCTGAATGTGTGAAATAAATATAAAAATGCATTTTAATCTTTCTTTTTTTGTCTTTCAGGTTTACAAGTAGTTTTGAATTCCATTATTAAAGCCATGGTCCCTCTGCTCCACATAGCCCTGTTAGTTTTATTTGTAATCATCATTTATGCCATTATAGGATTGGAGCTCTTTATTGGAAAAATGCACGCGACATGTTACGTTTCTGGCACAAGTAAGTGTGTTGCCCCTTCCTTAATCATTACTAGAATACATAGTGTTAGTACACTAATCTATTTCTGAAGTATTGATTCACTTGAATGAACCGCAGAAAAATTAGAGGTTTCTAAAGTACATTGTGACTGCATCATTTTTCATCATTCATATTAGAAAGAATTTCCTGTGTTAACCTGCAAGTGAATGTAGTTCTATTTACGCACATCTAAGAAAACAAAGTCCAGGGCTGGTGATTAATGTAATGCTTAAGAAAAACAGGTGATTTCTAAAATGGTAATCATGTATATTCATGCGTTGCTGAATGAATATGTATAGGATTTTAACTAACAGTTTCCATAATTCAACCCAAAGATAATGTCTTCCATCAGCTGTTAGACTGTGGTGTTGAAACCTGAGCTGAAGTGATAGAAGGGATAAACTGGTTTCCATAGCAATGAGCACAGCCGTGTCTTCAGAAAGCTCACTATTGTTTACAAACCTCTCTGCACAATCTGAAGGTCACGTGACACTCAACATGTGACACCTACGCTGTCCCCAGCTTAATGCCACGGTAGAATCACAGTGTAATGAGGGACCTTGTAGCTGCATCCGTTGCACAAGCATTTGATGGGCCGCCGCAGACATCGTAATCACTCGGCTGCAGCTGTGATGTAATCTCTGCCCTGGTGTTTACATGCCTCAGACTGATTGGGGAGATAATGCCTTTCTATATGGAAACAGATCAATTACGTCAAAGTATATTTCTAACTGTAGCCTTAATTCCCTGCCAGGGTGACTGGATTTAATAAACAAAAGTGTGTCCTGTTGAAAATGCACATGATATTCCATTCCATGCTAGGTCTGGTGTTGGGAACATCTGCTTTTCTTTTCTGTGTTCGATGGATGGAAATAATATGTGGAAGTCTGTTGCCTTGCTGGAGTTCTGAATGGCATGTGGAAAGGCTTTGTTGAGATTTAGTGATCAGGTGGCAGTCTATTGTCCTCTGCTAGATATTTCCCAGTTGAGCGACATTGTATGTTAGGTCACACCCTTATATAATGGGACCTGGAATGTTTAAGCTAACAGGAAGAGCTTGAGGAAGTGATTTTAATACATACATCATGCACATCAACACACCATAAGATAGCAAATAATACAAATAATATAGTGAACAATATTTGCAAGGGGAGTATGATGTTTTTTTAATATTGAGTGAGATTATGGCATTATATTCCTCTAAGCGAGGCTCCTATTTCCCTGCAGATTCAATAGCTGAAGATGAACCAGCACCATGTGCAATCTCAGGTCACGGGCGCCATTGCCCCATCAACGGTACTGTATGCAAAGAAGGCTGGCACGGCCCCAACGGCGGCATCACCAACTTTGACAACTTCGCTTTCGCGATGCTGACAGTGTTCCAGTGCATCACCATGGAGGGTTGGACCGACGTGCTGTACTGGGTGAGCCCCCCCCCCCCCAACTGTTGCCAGTACATTATTCGCAACACTTGCTCTCTCCCTCCTGGTTGCCATGACAAACATATGCAAATTAAGCCATCAAAGGGTAATATGACAATGCAGAGACAAAGGAGAAACGTCTACAGTAGAATTGAGTGGGGGGTGAACTGAATCGCAAAATGGAATGGAGAGGCTTGTATGGACCACACTGGAAGAAAAAGCTTGCCCCCAGGTCTGCGGGGGTGTTGGTTCTCTGCACAGATGTTTTGGCACAAACACACAGTGGAGTACACACATCTGTCTCTGACCAGTATAGAAAACAGAAAGTTCACCCACACTTTAAATTGATTGGGTGCTAATTTTGCTCTGTAAAAACAGTGGTTAGTATGCTCTGTACTCAACCTCATGAATATGATACTTGTTGATGCGTGGATATGTTTTCTGTTCTATGCCTAAGTAGATGTTTTTATATCTTCACCTAATATATAAATGAATAAGAGCATGACAACACCATGGGCTAATATGTGGAGTACCAGGCTGGTTCCAGTATTAACGGCAGCTTAGCGCTGTTCACCTCTCGTCCCACGCACCAGTAAACTGGAACGTTATAGGCTCCCAGTGTCCTTCTGTTTCCATTTTGGCTGTAAATTTGTGCTGACTGACTACTGTTCCCAGATGAATGATGCCATGGGCTTTGAGCTGCCCTGGGTGTACTTCGTCAGCCTGGTCATCTTTGGGTCCTTCTTCGTGCTTAATCTGGTTCTGGGAGTGTTGAGTGGGTAAGTGGGCATGGTACTCTCTCCTGTACTGTCTGTCTATTATCTGTCTGTCTGTCTGACTCATTGACTATCTGTCTATCTGTCCATCCATCCTTGACCAAGTGTGTTTCACGGTCCATGATCATAGCATCTGATGTGTTATTCATATCTGTCAATGGTGCGTCAAAGCAGGGTAAATATAACTCGCACTACCATGCAGAAATTCTTTTACTGCATATTAAGCACTGTAGAAATCAGGTATTTGTTAATCGTTTGAATTTTTAGTTGTACTTCAGCTTATCTGAATGTTTGAACCACTAATTGAGAGACGTTTGAAAAGCCTGAGCCCCTAGTGTTTAATCAGTGCTGCTGTCCAGCATGTACACTTCTGGTCAATTCAGGAATACACAGGTATTGTTTTGTTGGTTAGTCAACATTTACTATGCCCTTCAGCCATGGCCATGCACACAACTGATGCCAAGGCTCAAGTGTCAGGAAGCTGGGAAAAGCTGTAGACCCAGATTGTTTGTGTGTGTCTGGGGCTGATTGGTTAAGAGGCTGACAGTGCACTGTGGGTGCAAGGTGATGGTTGACTCTTGCATGCTCTCTCTGCTGGTGTTCAGCCCCTGGACTTTGTGTTTGCATGCAGGAAAGCCATTGGAAATCAAGAATGGAAGCTGGTTCATTGGTCAATTAATGTGCCATCCGCCTTGTTTCTCCATAATGGATACCCAGAACAGTTCTGTAGCATTAGAACACACTATAGTTCTGTTCTTGTATGATAGGTACATATGACATCTTCTTTCTCTTACATGCAAATGGCAAGAGCAGTCTCTGCAGGGCATCCATTTGCAGTTTCATGTTATTGGTGAAGACATCTTCTGTTCTCCAAGCAGTATGCCTTGACAGATTGCTAATGTGTGGATTGTTTTATGTTAAGGATCATACTAGGGAGCAGCTGATAATGCAGGCTGTTGCTATACATGTGTGGGTTGTTTAATGGTCTACCTTTTGCCAAGAGTACCTTACTTGTCACTTTTGTCCCATTTTTCTTAGTTTTTTTTCTAATTTTAAAATTTAGATTCTTCTTCAGAAGGCTGTTAATTTTTTTATTTTTTTAATGAAGTCCCAGCAGTAACTGGGTGGCAGGGGTACAGGAGGCACAGGGGTTGACAGTCCTCCTCAGTAGTCCCTTCAGTGACTAGGTCAGGGTAGGCTGTCTGCAGCCACCCCCTCCTACATACCTCTGCACACTGTTCTGGAGAGAAGATGCACTCCTTCAGTGGTAATCTTGTAGTATTATGCTAAGCCTCCATTTTTTGCGACCATTTGTTTTTATTGTTTTGTAGATAAAGCAAACAATCATGCAAGTTACAATAAGGAGGTGAAAAAGAGAGAAAAACAGGTCATGGAGGCATCCAACAGAATTATAATACAGATTTTGTATAAGTAAATAATAATACAGAAAATATACATACACATACATAACCAAATATGAACATATTTAAGTCTCCATTTTTAAAGGGTAGCGTCTGGCAATGTTCCACCAGGCTTCTAGGATGAAAATTCATCAGACACTGTACTGCTGTAGAATGTCAAGAGCCAGAAATCATGCCTGAGGGTTCCAAATAATGAAAAACCCAGCTTTGACAGTTTCAGTGCAAGTTATAGATGTTGTGTGTATGTGTTGATTTTATTTTCTTTAGTATTTTCTGGTCAAATTGATTAACTATTTGCAGGAGCTTGTCTTGATTTGTAGAGGATTTTGAGAGTTTTACTGTTTTGAGGTTATTTAAGGACCACTTGTACCGTTTAAGGGCAGATCCAGCTCAGGTGTATTCTAGAGAGATGAATTTCCAGGTGGTAACTGCAGGTGGTGAGAGAAACCTCAGTCTGGCTCTGATGAAAGCGCAAGGATGAGCGGTTGGTATGTGAATGGGAATGAGTGAGTGAGTGAGTGAGTGAATTTGTGAGCGAGTGAGTGAGTGAGTGAGTGAGAGTGAGTGTGTGAGTGAGTGAGTAAGAGAGTAACTGTGTGAGTGAGTGTGTGAGAGAGTGAGTAACTGTGTGAGTGAGTGAGTGAGTGAGTGATTTAAATGACCTTTAGCGAAGACTGCACTGATCCATCTCCTGTCGTGTTCCACTGCCAGAGAGTTCTCCAAGGAGAGGGAGAAGGCCAAAGCCCGTGGAGACTTCCAGAAGCTGAGGGAGAAACAGCAGCTGGAGGAGGACCTGAAGGGCTACCTGGACTGGATCACCCAGGCCGAGGACATCGACCCCGAGAACGAGGAGGACGGTGAAGGCAAGCGCAACCGTAAGTGAACATCCTCCTCAACCCCTCCCCCTGTCAACCCACAGACAGAGTTTACCCTTGAGCTGTAAGCATAGCTTGATATATTATACGCAGTGAGATCCTAATCAGGTTAAAATAATGGTTATTTTTCACTATGGCAACAAGATCTGTCCTTCACAGTGCACTCAAACAACATGCAGTATTATGTAACTCTCAGGTCCTCTCAGCATTAAGTAGTCTAACATTTAACATTCATTGTGTTCATGAATAAGATTCACTCACGCTGTACTGTCTGTAAAGTCTGTAAAGATGTAACGATTGCCTTGTTCTTCAAGGTTGTGCTCAATGCATTGTAGTCTCAGCACACAGGCACTGCCTCAGATTTTGCCTTGATTTTATTTTGCTTCTGCTGACAAATGCCAAAATACCATAGAATCAGATTTTGTTTAACTGGATGATTTAGCGTAGCATTTCCATACAGTATATATTCAAAGATAAAAGACACATGGTCTCACAGTAAAGTTTAGGGATAGCCACTAACACGATGACAAATTAAAGCCACTAACTGAGAGGCTCCTGGTGCAATGACAACAGAGGAATAGGCGGGGCCAAACGGCACCTGCACCAATGAATGTGAATGATTAGCTGAAAGAGGAAGATAAAAAAACCCAGCTGATAAAGAAGAAATAGCCCAAATATGCCTGTGCCTATATAGCCTATGTTGTTAAACTAGTAGCTCCTTTAAATGTAGATCCATTACTCCCCAACACTGCCCAGTAATGCATTCCAGACAATAAATTAAGCTTCAAAGATGTAATATACTTTTATTTGTCTAAAATCTATTTTACAAATTGCGATCTCAGCCACCCACCTCCCATCCATGATTAATCAGAACGTAATTTTTTGTGACCCAATTCACCTCACCTGCAGAAGAACTGCGGGTTTCGCTGATTTCCAGTTGAGCCAACCTGAGCATCGCTAATGTGCAATGACAGATTCTTGGAAGATCCATTCAATTACTTTCCCTGGATTTAATTTGTACTGTGAGCAACTTAGAAAAGCCAATTTGATTAGCAGTACATGTTCAGAGATTATTACGGTATTGTTATATTTTGTACGCCCTGATCTACTTTTCAAGAAGAACTATTTCCGTGTCAATTACACAACAAAAGGATGGATCAATCTGACCATGTATTTTTCTTTGTGTTTTGTTAATGTACTTGCTCTTTTTACCTTTCAACAGCAAACTTTGAAAAGGGGTGCTTTACATTTCACAGATTTTATTAATGAGAATGGAAAGAGAATGGTTATGCTTCATCTTTTGGGACATCTTTTTGCATTTTGTCAGTGTTTTTATGATTCACAGGGAAATAATCCTTAATGAGTATTATATGTGTGTGTGTGTATACGTCTATAAACGAACTCTGAGTGTGGCATATCCCTTCTGCACACTATCTGAAGAAGGAAATGACAGGAGGAATTATTATTACCTATGCAGAGGAAAGGGCCTAATCCAAATCCTCTTTATGTAAGCACCACATGACGCAGGCAGGCAAGACTGCCAGTGGGAGCACTAGGGCTTTAGGAAGCCAGGCACACTCCAGCTCCATCTCTTGGCCTTCTTTTCAGATCTTTTCATTTTTGCTTCACAGTTATAACGTGAACACTTTTTTTATATGTTTAATGACTAGGGCCAACAGTAGGGCTAGCTGCTGTGAGATGACATAATTTGCTGGTGTTTTATAGGAGTAGGCACAGTGCCATTATTAAACAATATACGATGCAAACCTCTAGCTGTGTTTAGCCCATTATACACAGACTCCCTTCAGTGAATGACAGTCAGTACAGACGTTGAGTTAAATGGCCCAATTAACTGTAATTTGCTAGGTCGTAAAACACTCTGCAAGTCAGCAGATGAATGACAAAAATATGTGTACAAGAACAGTTCTGCATGGCAAAATAAGCCTTTTTGATGGGGTGAGGATGGATGGGGGCCTGAAGAGTGAGGAATTGTTCACGTTCATGGAGCGGGTTTTCCCCTGTGAAGACAGCTGTCGGTCAGTCCCACCTGACCTGGGGAGTACGCTCATGCCAGGGCACTGGCGGGTGCGGTGCTGGGGCTGGTTTGGATTTGTTTGCTTTGGAACAATTGTGTGGGGTTCTGGGCCAGTGGATATTTATCAACCCCTCCTAACCTGGGCAGAAGAATGTGCCGTGCTAATAGTACAGCACTGCAAAATAGCATTTCTTTAATGAAACTGTTTCTCGCAACATGTTTATTGTCTATTTTATGAAATGTTTTCCTGTTTCCTGTGAAATGCCTTTATGTAGCCAAGTTTTTTTTTTTAGAAAATGAACTTTCTTTATTTAATTCTGATTTTGTATGTATATGCCTGTTCGAAAATATGGAGATTTCTTCTGAATATTATAGAGTATAAATACTGTAGTAATGAGCAATACTTACTGCTACAGTATGTAATATTGTCATCAGAAAAGTTGTAGAAGTTTAAATATAAATTTTTGTGTTTAAACCGTAGTTCTGAAGGTGAGCTGTAACCGCTTCCCTCCTACAGTAGAAACCCACATAGATGAGATACATGTTTCTGTGAGTCTGAAACCTTTTCTGAAAGCATGCTTCAGCAATATTGGAAAACACCCCAGCATACTGCAGAGGCAGACTCTTCATTTTCCCAGAAGAGTCCAGGGATTTTTCGGGAAAGTTTCACGACTGTATGAATTGCTTTGGATGATCTGGATCTTTTGTGTTGTGAGCCTCCGTGTCCGCTATGTATGGAGTAGTAAATGTATACTAACATATATACTGTACATAACTGCTTCTACCGGCATTGTAGCATGTTTGTATAGAGCTACCAAATGTAGTTGCTGCTACTTATAGATATCCGTTCTCTTCTCTGTGAGTTCAGTGTTGCTTTGTCCTTGCCTTCCTAACCTGTGTGTGTTGATAGCTGCTCATTCTTGTCCCATGTTTTCTGCTATATTGCTGCTTCCAACTGCTGTCTGAATGCATGGATTTGCATGCATTTTACATGAAGGGGTTACTCTGACTGACTTAATGGAAAAGAAGAAAGGAAAGTTTGGTTGGTTCAGCCAGTCTACTGAAACACAGGGTAAATTTTGCTGTGCCTTCTCTGTGAGTATGTGTGTACATGTACCTGTGCATGCATGCGCGCTCCAGAGCCTGTGCTTTGCTACTGCGATTCCGTATCAGTGCATGCCCGCTCAAAGCATGTGCACACACCACTATCTGCTTTTTTATTTCATACTTTCCCCTAATGATTTTCAAATTGTTTCTGTGCTTTAAATGCATGGCTCTAGCTTGCAACCCTGTCATAAACAAAAAAACATATGGTTGATATAAGTTGATCGATGTGTTCTCACACACAGACAAAAAACAAGGCTTTTAGCATCAAGTAAAGGTTAACATATAGCAAGTTGCAGAACACCAATGTCAGAACCAAGTGATAATTCAAACCTCTGATCTCTTACATCATGACAGGGTGCAGTTGCTAATGATGGATTTATTTTATCTTGCCTCTGGAAAACAAAAAGCTTGCATCAATTGCATTGCCAGGGACAATAAGTACATCGATAAATAAATAAATGAAGGAGAAATACTAAGTTAAGAATGCGGTGTTGTTTCTTTCAAAGGTTGTAAAGATGAAGAGCTATGCAGGCTTGAGCCATAAGGTGCCTCATCATGCATGTTGCCTTATGCTGGGATGAGGTCTTGTGCAAAGGGGCTTCCTTTCGGCAAATTATCCTTGTTTCACCTTGATGCTTGGCTCCAGTGGGGGGGTGGGGGGGGGGGGGGGGTTTAAGCTCCGCTGCTCTCTTGCATTATACATCAGTGGAGGGCAACCTGTGGTCTACCGACATGGTGTGGCTCTTCTGGCTCCTAAGCGTAGCCTTCAAAATGATTTAGCACAAATGGCAGCAGAAAATGCCCCTTAACGCAGTTTACACATATTGTTTTGTAATATGGGTTTTGCGGACAGGAAATATGCGAATCGGACGGTGTCTTGGCATTTGAAGCTGTTTGTGGAGCAGTGTGTGCGCACCCAGTTTGCCCCTCACTGTTCAGCCTCCACGGTGGTGAGAGACCTTATGACCTGTCGCAATTGGATGGCAAAGCCTGCAATGTGAATATGACAAAAATGTCTGCACAACACGTTTTTTTTTCCTTCTCATGAACCTCAATTTTATCCCCTTTTTGTTGGCAAAAACATTCTCCTTGTTAACTAAGTACTTTACTAAGTTTTTACTTTACTTTACTAAGTAAGATTTTTATTGCATGTTAATATTCCATTATTCTTTTTTTCTCTTTTTGGTGTGATGCAAGACCCGTTGCACAAAAACAACCAAGATGTGAGCTGGTTCATTTTTGCGCACTGAATATGTGAAGCTGATAGACGTGTGATGCTCTCTGTCGATGCAGCAAGCATGCAGGCCAGCGAGACGGAGTCAGTGAACACGGAGAACGCCAACGGGGAGGACGAGAAAGTACGGTGTTGTGGTCCTTTCTGGTGAGTCTGCCGAAAGTATTTACCTGTTCATGGCACACAAGTCAATTGACACAATATATAAATTCAGCTGACGGAAATTACTAAGAAATATTTGCTTTTTAAGGCTTATACGAACGCAGGATTCTGCAGACGGAATCGCATTCATTGGTTAGGACTTGGACATTGGTTTGACTCTGGAAGTTGCATCATTAAGGAATGAGTTTTCTGCTGGTGTCACTGTCATTATGTGTGCCACTTTTAACTGTGACATTTCTTGGTTTTACAGTCAAAAAATTACAAAGTCAAAGTTCAGGTCAGTCAATCTGTTTTGGATGTGCGTTGTTTATATTTTTTTGTACTACATGCCATTTATAAAGATTCATTTTTGCATGGAAGATTGCAGCTCATGTGTGTACATGTCCTTTACTCTGTCTGTCTACATTGTCTACATTGTCCTGAAGGGTTGTAGTGTCTGCAGGTTTTTTGCTTTAAGTGAGCCACCAATTAAGGCCCTGAGAACAAGATGTGTGGAATTCTTAGGCAGTCCAGGACTCAAATGAGTCACTGTTGCTGAAATGCACCATAAACCAGCAAGCACTGCAGCCCTCCAGTGCTGGATTCTGACACCTGTGACTGAAATAACCTACAGGAGAAAGGGCTTTTGAAGGAACTGTGGCAATCAGACTGGCTTTAAGTTTCAGACACAAGGCTTTCTCCTAATGAAATTCTGTAGAGGTCACAATGAGACAAAGTCAGTTCCACCTTCTTCTCTGTCCTCTAACAGTTACTTCACTTTGCATGCATGCAGTTCCTCCAGTAAGCACTAACAGTTGCTTGATGCTGGCTTGCATGCCAGTGTCAGTGGGTGCCTGATTGAAGACATCATTCTTTCTCCCGTCCTGTCTTGAGTCACAGTACACTCCGCATTTCCAGACGTCTTTGCTGTGCTGTATCGCCTGCATCATCTTCATCCCACCTCATGTGCTAGGTTACCACCCTGCTGTAAACTCTTGCTTCCTGTTCACACGAGCTCCCTCCCTTGCAGTCGGCGCTGGCGTCGCTGGAACCGGTTCTGTCGCCGGAAGTGCAGAGCGGCCGTCAAATCTGTCACTTTCTATTGGCTGGTGATCATCCTGGTGTTCCTCAACACGCTGACCATCTCCTCAGAGCACTACGACCAGCCGGAATGGCTCACAGAAGTGCAGGGTCAGGTGGCTTTGTTCAGACTTTATTGGCTTTAGTCATAAAATTATTCTGAGAGCTACTTAATTGGATATAGTCCTTTGCGTAGAAGACAGCGGTAATGATGCCAGATCTCAGTAGCAGACGTATTGTGATATAATGTCTCTTTTTGTCCTGTAGAAGTGGCCAATAAGGTTCTGCTGGCAATGTTCACCTGTGAGATGTTGGTGAAGATGTACAGCCTTGGGCTACAGGCCTACTTTGTCTCCCTCTTCAACCGCTTCGACTGCTTTGTGGTGTGCGGGGGCATCATCGAGACCATCCTGGTGGAGCTGGAGATCATGTCTCCGCTTGGTATCTCTGTGTTTCGCTGCGTCCGCCTGCTGCGAATCTTTAAAGTCACACGGTAGGTCTCCTCAAGTGCCACAAGCCCTGACAATAAGTCTAGTCTTCCTATCTGACTAACAGAGCTTAAAAATTTTCAGGTAATCAGTGTTTCCTTTATAGGTCATTTCTGAGTACTTCAGAAACACCCTTTCCAGTCTGAAAGGCACATTTATGGTAGACCTGTAGTGCTGCTAGCGGTAATGTTGGATACAGTGGACCACAGCCTCACGGCCTGGCCTCTTCTTCCTGTGCACTGCAGCCATTGGGCGTCACTCAGCAACCTGGTGGCCTCACTGCTCAACTCCATGAAGTCCATCGCCTCTCTGCTGCTTCTGCTCTTCCTTTTCATCATCATCTTCTCGCTGTTGGGTATGCAGCTCTTTGGTGGCAAGTTCAACTTTGATGAGACACAGACCAAGAGGAGTACCTTTGACAACTTCCCTCAAGCACTGCTCACGGTCTTCCAGGTAAAACCTATTTTTAATAAAGAAATATGTAATGGTGGAAAGTAATGTAGACAGAAGATGATCCCTTTTGACAGTAAAGTTAACTGTGCACAAAATTTATTCTGACGTTAAATTCAGTGTGATTATACGGTCTATGAACCATCAACATGCTTAGTTATGAGGAGGAAAGCATCATCTATAAAAGTTAAGAAGTTGCTCAGTTAAAATAGTGATTTGTTGAGGTGTGTGATTAGCTGGCTGTATCAAAAGAAAGCTTATAGATGCTGTAGCTCTTGAGTATCAGATTTTACAAGACTTTCATATTATGGAGACTTTCAGACAAGGACCATATTTGACTAGCTCTGAAATATCCTTTGGTCTGCAGGAACATGTATGACTAGTCACGCAGACATTGTCATCTTGAATATCTAGCAGTGATGGCTCTGCAGATGCTGTGGATTTCCAAAAGATGTACAGTCTAACTGGACCAGTATAAAGTGAGGGTTACTGTAATAGTTCAGATGCAGCACACTCTGGCGTGTAGGGTCATGTGTGCTTTGCTGGGCTGTATGTCCTGTTTCAGATTTTAACAGGCGAAGACTGGAATGCTGTCATGTATGACGGGATAATGGCATATGGAGGCCCTTCCTCCTCGGGAATGATTGTCTGTGTGTACTTCATCATCCTCTTCATCTGCGGAAACTGTATCCTGTTCACCCTCTGACTCCTTTGGTCCTTCCACTGGGAAAATGTGCTTAGCCTCCTTCCAAGTTCTTGCTGGGAAGCAGACATCTGTCTAAACCTTTACAGTCACACATGCCAGTTTAATACAGAATCAGGTCACTGCTAGCAGGATGCCATGCAGTCATTTATTGTCCTTAAAGAGCTTTATTAATCAGACATCCTGCTGAATGTCTTCTTGGCTATTGCTGTGGACAACTTGGCAGATGCAGAAAGCCTCAATACAGCACAGCAGGAGGAGGCAGAGGAGAAGGAGAGGAAGAAGAGTGCAAGGTAAACGCAGTCTGATAAGAAGATCCATATACAGTACTGTATAGAGACCAGAGACCACCCTTTCTTATTTCCAGTGAAACAGTCATGAAGGGCTAGTCAGTTCATGCAGCTCAGAAAAACAATGCAGCAAACATATTTAACATGTAAATACCTAAGAACCTTCTCAACTATGTGCAATATCAAATACTTCCAGTATTTAGTGTGTCCATCCTTTGCCTATATTACAGCTTCCAATCTTTTTGGGAGACATAGCACATACAGTACAGACACTTTAGTCCTGCATTCTTAAAGGCACAGCGCAAAGTAACAGTTAATAGCTTAACATGTTTTACATTTACAACGCATTTTTGAATGGTAAAATCATGGAAAAAAACGGACTAATTTTCAGTGCAACTAATGTTTTTTTTTATCACAGGAGTGGGAGCACAGACAAGAGGGACGATGAGAAAGGGGAGGGGAGAGAAGGCGGTGACAAGGTAACCTCTCTGTGCCATATCCATTCTGTTCATGTGGGTTATCGTCTTAGGGAAATGGCTGGTTCCATCAGGGGTCAGTATACCCTCTGCTCGTTTGTCTTCTGATGGGTAGGGCAAATGTACCGTGCACACTCTCACATTAGCTTGATTACTTCTTTTGATTAGCAGGCTCCTTTATGATAATGTTACCAAGCGTGCCAAAAATAGCCTTCCTTCACAATGTTAGTTACATAATGTGGGATGGGCTCATGTTACAATGAGGTTTTAAAATTTGTAAATAAATTCACCGTCCAAAATGGGTGAGTAATAACTGCAGTCTCACAACTGGGGATTGCAAATTAGGAGGAAAGTAAAACAAGGGATAAAAAGTTGAACAAAAAAATGAAAGAACTACATTTTGAGACACGCTTGAAACATTCTGACAATACTTCCAGAATGTAGTGTGCAGTTTTTCAGTGTGTATAATCTTTCACATAGAATGCCCATCATGAATGTGAGTCTAACATGTGCTTTGGGTTTAGGTTATGGGGGAACTCTGTATGGAGGAAGAGGAGAAAGACCCATACCCTGCTAGAGACGTTCCAGGTAGAGAGATGGAGAGAACACATCTGGATCTCTGTTTGTGTTAAGTACGGTGATAAAATGTGGAACAGCGCCCTCTGTGCTGACAATAAATACTGTGTTCTCTCTCTGCAGGGGACGAGGACGAGGATGAGCCGGAGCTTCCGGTTGGCCCGCGGCCCCGCAGGCTGTCTGAACTGACCATCAAGGAGAAGATTGCACCTATCCCAGCGGGCAGCGCCTTCTTCATTTTCAGCAGCACCAACCCGTGAGTGACCTCAAAAACACACACATGTACACACACATAGAAACACGTGTACAGACACATAGTGTGTAGGTACACATTCACAAAATAAACACGCTCACACACATGCACATGCATATGCACACTCACACACACACGCACACACACACACACACACACGTGTATATTCACACACAATGTGTAGGTACACATGCACAAAACATGCACACTCACACCCATGCACATGCACACACACATGCTCACTCACACAAACACACAAAGAGTACATAAATACTGTAAAAAATAAATTGACCTATATTGGATTTCAATTTCTGAATCTTTTGTATTTCAGATTTCGGGTTGGCTGTCACAGGCTGATCAATCATCATATATTCACCAACCTCATTCTGGTCTTTATCATGCTTAGCAGTGTGTCTCTTGCTGCAGAAGACCCCATCCGTAACTTTTCTGCCCGCAATATCGTAAGGACAACAGCTTTATATTGTGATTTGAAATGATGATTGCATCAAATTAAGAACCGTTGTGGTTATGTGGTAAAAATCCATGACGGTAGAAGGTGTATGACTCAACAGCATGACCATGGAACTTATCGTCAAAGTGCTAGCTATCATCACCTCAAATTGAGATATGTAGTTGACCTGTTAATTTGGTTGCTGTGCATTGCCCTGGTGTTGATTAATGTTCTGTATTCCCTAAAGCTTTGTAGATATCAGAAGGGTCCCTTCTCCCAATATGATGTTAATTTCTCTCTCTCTCTCTCTTTTGTCAGTGCTTTCTCAGAGCATGTGTTAAACTTGTATATTGCTTTTGCAGATACTTGGTTACTTTGACTATGCGTTCACGGCAATCTTTACTGTTGAGATCCTAGTGAAGGTAAATGCTCTGCCCCGCGCCTCTGTGCTGTAATCTGAGTGTTTGTGCAGTAATGCTTTAACCGTTTGGTTACCTTCCAGGTCCTAGGCTATGCAGATTATGTCTTCACTACTATGTTTACATTTGAGATCATGTTGAAGGTAACCCCTTCCTGAGAATGGGAGTCTTGCTGCATTACCCTTGTGTGTCACCTGATACTCAGTGGAACCTGGCTTGTTTTTGTTTTTTTTATCATAGCACCTCTTTTAAATTATAAATATATATGATGCCTGTTCAGATACATAGTTTAACATCAGATTACCCACAAGACTGTCGTCCCCACTAACACACTGTACACAGCACTGTTTTGCCAAAATGTGTTGTTTGGCTAACAAAGCAAATCAACTAACCAAGCAAACAGAAGCATGCAGTGTTTTAGATGGCTACGGCAAGAAAACAGTTTTTTTTTACACGGGAAACCAAAAACTGTTGTGGTTTCCCGTGTAACACAATTGTTAATGTATAACCACAAGTTGTGTGACTGTGACTGGGGAAATCAGAAACACTTTGATCTGACTGCAGCTGGGTTTTCAGTGTTTTTGTAAAGATTTTGTCTGAAATCCAACTGGAGTTTAATCATTATTTCATACCCCATACCCACTTTATTCTGATAACAATAAAAGAGGGAGCGAACCATATGTCTGCTCGGTATATAGCATGATTTAGCATGGTTTACCTTAAGCGGTAAGTGCATGTAAATTTTGGAACTGGTGGTGGTGCAGCCTCTTTAGTTGTCCTGTCCCAGAAATAATCAGTCACTTCTGTGGGCAGTAAGCTAAAGATAATCTATCCCCCACAGAATTTACATGCACTTCTCAACACAAACCTCTTTTATGATTTACCATGTTTGCCTGCTTGTCTTTTCTCTCCCTGCTGGGTTTGGAGTTTGATCTGTTGTTTCTCTGAGATTTTCTCCCTCTTTTCATCTCATTTAACTTAAAGGAATGTGCATAAAACTATTTTCATGAATGCGACAGCACGAGATTAGCTCACGCCATTGCTTGGCATGGGAGGCCAGAAGCCTCTTTGCATTGAACAAGCATGTAGTGCCTACTGCCATATTCATTTACAATGAGATGATGTCAGTATTGCGTGTGAGCCCGTGCTAAATGGAAGGGTGTATATCTAAAGACCTGTATTCCCTTCTGTGTGTGTCAGAGTGAAAGCTGATGCTGGTGTGTATCTCTGTGGAGGCTGATGTATGCCCACTAGTCCCTATGCTGATCTGTGCTTCCTCCTTCACAGATGACTGCATTTGGGGCTTTCCTGCATAAGGGTGCTTTCTGCAGAAATTACTTCAACCTGCTGGACTTACTGGTGGTGGGAGTGTCTCTGGTGTCTTTTGGTATTCAGTAAGTTCTTCTGACCCACGCTGAAAGCTGTGTGAATGTACTGGTTTTGTGTGACTGCCTGCAATGGTTTTACTGAAAACCTGACCATTCCCCAAAGCACACAACTCATTTTAGCCATAAATTGATGAGTATGATGTTTAATGTCAATCATGGAAGCCTGGGAGTATAGCTAAGCTACCCATTTGGTAAAAGGGTATGCTTGTTTGTGTGTGTACCCGTGTGTGGTGTGATTTTTGTCTGTTGCTACTGCTCTGCTCCATGCACCTTGTTTTCTGTGGCCAGGTCCTCTGCCATCTCAGTGGTGAAGATTCTGAGAGTGCTGCGAGTGCTCCGGCCCCTGAGAGCCATCAACCGAGCCAAGGGCCTCAAGGTGCTCCTCTTCACTCTCCCTACTCAGTCTTCCTTTCTTTCCTTACCTCAGCTCTCTCTCCTCCTCTCCTGACCCCTCACCCCTTCTCTCTCTGTCTCTCACTCCCTCTCTTTCTCCCGACTTCTTTCACTCTTGAACTATTTCAGTCCCTGATTTTCCTCCCTGATCCCCGTCTCTGATTTCTCCCCACAGCACGTGGTCCAGTGCGTGTTTGTGGCCATCCGGACCATTGGAAACATCATGATCGTTACCACGCTGCTGCAGTTCATGTTCGCCTGCATAGGAGTGCAGCTCTTTAAGGTCGCCGCTCTTTTTCTGTCACGCCATTTGGGTGTAATAACAAAACATACATATTGCGATTGTCGTAAAAAAAAAACATTTTGAAGACTCCATATTCAAGGATTTGCTCTTCTAAAATGGCAGAGATTTTTTGACAGGGGTGTTGATAAGAGATAAAGCCCTAAGTGTATGGTCCAGGAGCAGGAACAGGTGTAGTGAGTGTTGCCTCCATCTGTTCTCATTACAGGGGAAGTTCTACCGCTGCACAGACGAGGCCAAGACCAGCCCTGAGGAATGCAAGTGAGTTAGTTATTTAAATATTTTTAAATATTTTAATGTTTCAGACACATTTCCTTCGTATTATCTTTTAAATTCTCCTTTGTAAATCCTGGCCTTGGGTGCATTGTGGCCACCCGGAACACGTTTAAGCCAGGTGACCTCTTGAATGGGTGGGACCTGAGTGTGGGTGACGCAGTGCTTCGCTCTCTCCTGCAGGGGGACCTACATCCTGTACAAGGACGGTGATGTCACCATGCCCGCCGTGCGTGACCGCGTGTGGCACAACAGCGACTTTAATTTCGACAACGTTCTGGTGGCAATGATGGCCCTCTTCACCGTGTCCACCTTCGAGGGCTGGCCAGCGTAAGACACACGCACATACACACACTCACACACACTCACACACACACAGACTCACACACGTACACACATGCACACACACACACACACACACTCACACATGTACACACATGCACACACACACGTACACACATGCACACACACACGCGCACACACGCACGCATGCACGCACGTGACAGGGGACTATGTGACCCTGGAGCATTGCAAGTCACCATAACGATCATAATGCTCTTTGTCTTCGTACCGCAAACCGCTTCTTTCAGAACTCAACTGATCCATGAAGTTACATGTATTGACATATAATCTACTCTACCTGATTCAGTGCACACACAGGATGCTTGGATTGGAAGGCCACAGACTCTGCTTTTTGCTTCTGTGTTATTTGCTATGTGTGGGTTTGATCAGTGTAGAAACACATGGCCCAGTGCCTGCTGTCTCTGGCTGCTGAGCCAGTTAGCTCATGGCCACAGGGTTATTGTGCTGTGCATTAGATTATGGATATTGGATCAGAGCAAGAGTCTGTGTTTTCCTGCCTCACACCTGCATATGCTGTTTCAATCAGTCATCTGATCCTGCAGACAGTTCTGTTTACACATCAGAGCTCTGTCTCTGTTCATATATAAGAGCTCTATGTCCTCTATGTCTTACAGACTGCTATACAAGGCCATCGATTCCAACCGGGAGAACATGGGCCCCATCTACAACTACCGTGTGGAGATCTCCATCTTCTTCATCATCTACATCATCATCATTGCTTTCTTCATGATGAACATCTTTGTGGGTTTTGTCATCGTCACGTTCCAGGAGCAGGGGGAGAAGGAATACAAGAACTGTGAGCTGGACAAGAACCAGGTGAGCGGCTGTGTCCTCAGGCCGAGGCTTGTAGCAGTGTAGGGAGGGGGCTGCGTCCTCAGGCCGAGGCCTGTAGCAGCGCAGGGAGGGGGCTGCGTCCTCAGGCCGAGGCCTGTAGCAGCGCAGGGAGGGGGCTGCGTCCTCAGGCCGAGGCCTGTAGCAGAGCAGGGAGGGGGCTGCGTCCTCAGGCCGAGGCCTGTAGCAGAGCAGGGAGGGGGCTGCGTCCTCAGGCCGAGGCCTGTAGCAGCGCAGGGAGGGGGCTGCGTCCTCAGGCCGAGGCCTGTAGCAGAGCAGGGAGGGGGCTGCGTCCTCAGGCCGAGGCCTGTAGCAGCACAGAGAGGGGGCAGCGTCCTCAGGCTGAGGCCTGTAGAGGCGCAGAGAGGCGATACTGTTAAATCCTCAGGATGATAAGTAAGCCTTTTTTTAATGATCGTCTGGCATGCATTTCACCTGCAGTGATTTATGTTTGATGTATCTGTACTTATGCTGGGGAAAATGATTTCACAGGAATCATCAGAACCTCTGTGAAAAAACTTGTCACAGCCTTGCTCCTCACTTATGGTGTGCAATTTCAATGATTTCTTTTGGTAGGGTACACCTGAGCTGTATTATCAGTTTTAAGAGTCATTATTTATAAGACACCACTAGAGGGAGCCCAATTTCAATGAAATTCTAACATTTCTCTGACCTACTTTACTGAACTAAAGCCATGATTTCCTAGTAAGCTGAACACAAACTGCTTGTGTCCCTGCAGAGTGCTTCAGCTAACCTTTGCACAGACCTGCTGTGCATTTGTATTTACACTGCAATCCTGGTTTTTCAAAAAATGTCACCACCAGTGCAACCACTGCAGAGAAGTGGTCAAACTCAGCACATTCTTTTTTTGGTATGCACATTTTTATTAAAGGAATGCTCAATTATTTATTCTTAAGGTTGTAATACCAAAGAATTTATTGGAAAACGACTACAGTCTAGGATAAAATTGTTTCTTTCAACTGTGCACTTTGTCTGACATTGGTTGGTATACATGTGGCTGCATGTTTGCGTGTAGATTTAACATTGTGTTTCTATTACCAGTTCGGCATAATGTGTGTGTATGTGTGTGTTTGTGTTTGCGTACGTGCTCGTGTGTTTGTGGGTAAGTACTCGTGGGCGTTTGGTAGATCGCTTGTGTAACGCTGCAGTTGTGACAGCGAGTTTCTGTTTCCGCTGCAGCGCCAGTGTGTGGAGTACGCTCTGAAGGCCCGGCCCCTGCGCAGATATATTCCTAAGAACCCCTACCAGTACAAGTTCTGGTATGTGGTGAACTCCACGGCCTTCGAGTACATCATGTTCGTGCTCATCATACTCAACACGCTGTGCCTGGCCATACAGGTAAACACTGGCCCTCAGAGTCTGCCCTGCGTCAAGGAATACTGACGGCCGCGTCCTCCAGCTTAATCTGCTTCCGCTGCGTGTCAGATAACCTCTGTCGCTCAGCGTCTCTGCTCTCTCAGTCTCTTGGTTTACACTGATATGTTTCCATGTAACTTACTTCCCTATCTCCCGATCTGAGAGATTACTAATGAACGTGTCAGCAGACATGCTGCTTATCTTTCTGTCACACCCACTGTCTTTCTGTCGCTCAAAAAGTGGCTCTGTCTCTCCGTGTAGCATTATGGTCAGTCCCCTCTGTTTAACTACGCCATGGACATCCTCAACATGGTCTTTACTGGGGTCTTCACTGTGGAGATGCTGCTCAAATTAATTGCCTTCAAACCAAGGGTAGGTCCCCCTCTTTGTGCGGTCCCCCGTTTGTGTGTGGTGAGCAGGGGTTAGCACACAGCAGTACACACACACAGAACCGACATTACATTACATTTATTTGGCAGACGCTTTTATCCAAAGCGACGTACAAAAGTGCAAGATACTGATCTTCAGCACCTTAGCTGGCCATTTTCAAATGTATATGAGACATTTTCAAAGATTTCCACCCATATATTTGTCCAAATACAAACATCAACTATAAACTAGAGGCTCCTTGACTTAATTTCTGTATTTATTTTGTTCTTTTAATGGAAAAGGCTTCATGATACAGCTAGTCAAGAAGCACACAGTAAGCCACACAAATAACATAATCAAAGCCAAGTCTATTGGTGCGCTTCAAGTTCATGTTTCATTTTTTGTTGCCAATGTATGGGCGATATGGAATTTAACCATGGGGAAGATGGGGCTTATGTGTGGTGTGTTCTGCTGAAGCCCTCTTTCTCAGTGTGGTGACACATCCCACGGTCAGTGCCAGTGCTAACTGTGGCTGGCAGCCCTGTGGGTAGTGCCTGAATGGGCCGAGCCCCACCCAGCGAGGGGGGTTTCAGTTGGCAGAGTTTCCCCACCTCATTGCTAGTCAGTGGCTCCTTTGTTTGATCAGGCGCCTGCAAAATAAAGTGGGGAAGTAGTGGGGCTGAAAGATGTTTAAAAAAACACAAAAACAGTTTTTATTATCAAAACTCACCAGCCATGTCTCTTTCTACATACAGACCCAACAAACTAATTATTGAGATTCATCGTAAATGTATGTATGTATGTAAATTAGAAGCATGCTTTATTTGACAGTAACTTTTCGCAACAGATGCATCTGTAAAATACAGAAAGATGAGTAGTAGTTGATTGTGGGTGGCCTGAACCGGAGAGAAGCTCAAGACTGGATCCACTGGGTTTAGTGACTTGTCCATTTTCCTACCTCCATACCCTCCCTTCCCATTTGATCCCTCATCCCACCAGGAAGTGCATGCTAAGAAAATAGCATCATATCCTTGCCTGCTCCCACTGTTCATTTACACTCCTACATTGGTAAATTGCTGCCTATAGAAAGAGTACTGAAACAGTACCTCAGGCTTAATATTCATACGTTTATGGTTGTACATGTGTATTTTGCCCCAGTATCAGTTGTCCATTTTCATAAAAGGTAAGATGGCATGAGTATGCCAAGCTGTATTTGAAGAACGCACATCCACTTGCTGTGTGGGCTAGTTAAGAAAAACTGCTGAATGCAGCACTGTATTGTAAAGCTGAATCAGTATTCTGGGCATTAATCATATTTAAGCCATGTCCATGTTATTGCAGGAACAGTAACCTGTTCTGTTTATGTCCATGTGAGATTTGGAAT
Organism: Anguilla anguilla; assembly: GCF_013347855.1. Classification (NCBI taxonomy): domain Eukaryota; kingdom Metazoa; phylum Chordata; class Actinopteri; order Anguilliformes; family Anguillidae; genus Anguilla; species Anguilla anguilla. Next base: position 17,070,385 of record NC_049211.1, on the reverse strand, counting down.
GGAGTCTCGATCCAAACTGCATGTGTATAAGGGGATTTTGTCTTACTTTTCCCAGTGCCTAGGTTTTCCAGTTTTGTCTGTATGACCTGTCCGTTCCACCCCTTCCTCCCCTCCCCCGCTGGTGCCCTCGCTGCTTTGTTCAGGGCTATTTTACGGATCCCTGGAACGTGTTTGACGCCCTGGTGGTTATTGGCAGCGTAGTAGACATCGTTCTCAGTGAGATAGATGTGAGTATGCCCCGCAACACCCGCCCCCCCCCCCCCATCCCTGCTCTCATCTGTCCCAAACTGGCTTCTCCCTTTCGCTCTCATCTCCCCATCTCATCTCCTGGACAAGTCACTGGTCCGGAACTTTCCAGTCTTCCCTCTGTGACTCGCTGGGCAGGGGTTCCAGGGCTTGGAGGCGGGCTGTTCTCTCAGACTGTGTGGCACTGCAGCTCTGCGGGCACTCTCAGTTACTCAGCACTTCAGAAACGGGCCAGGCAAAGCACGCTGTTCAGCACTGTTAGGTTCACTGCCACAGTGAGCTGATAATGACTTGCATTATCTAACCCTTTATTATTGCTCAAAGTGATTTACAGCAGGGAGGGGGCGGAGGAGGCTCACCTTATTTAACACCAAGCAACAACTACACTAGTGTGGAAGATTTTAAGTCTTCTCTCTTGTGGAGAAATACAAAGATGACTTATTTTGAGTATATTTCTTTATGCTAAGTGCCTTATCGTGGTTTCCTGGGCTGCTTGTCATATAGTCCTGGCATTCTGCTGAATATGTAACCTCCCATGTTTAAATAGTTCCCTTGGAGAACTAATATTTTTCCTTTTCTCTTTGTAAGAACTGCAAGTTTCTCTGTCTATCTATGAGGTATAAAACTTGCTGAATAAATTGTCGATTTTCAGAGAGCTGCACAGAACCACAGACGTTGTACAGTATTTCCCTCCATGATATAATGTATTTAAGATTACTCAACCTTGACTGAAGTCTCCGTGTAGAACTGAACTACTCTTTGACAATTAGTGTGGTTTTTCACCAATTATTAGTTTTATTCATTATTGCTGGTGTGGTGGTCATTTTCTCCCCTGCTGTCACCATGGTGATGCCGAGTACAGAAGGTAGCTGAGTAGAGCTTTCAGGTCCGTTGACAAGAGCAGTGCTGTAATGCTCATAAATTTTGGGCCCTTGTCATAGACACAGTGCCACCAGACTGCAGAGAGAGCCCTGTTGGCTCTCTGGCTGTGATTACTCGCTTTAACTTTTCCATCTTTTCTCTTTTTCTCTTGCTTCCCTCTACCCCCCTCTCTCTTTCTCTCTCTCTCTCTCCTCTGCGTCTGGCCATGTCTGTTTACAGCACTATTTTGCTGATGCATGGAACACATTTGATGCCTTAATTGTTGTTGGTAGCGTCGTTGACATTGCTATCACCGAAGTCAATGTAAGTAATCACTTTTGCAGCCCCTTTGTACCGTTATGTCTCCCTCCTGAACTGAAAAGTCTTGCAATAACACCAGGTGCCAACTTGCATCAGTGTCTCAGGGCAACCTGACAGCATCAGACAAAACGATACTGTGCATCTATCTGGAAATATGATGCGTTGTTATTTAGTTAGTTCTCATTAACTGAAGGGCAGCATTGTGCTCTGGCGCTACAAGTTTTATCGCAAGGCTTTTGCTCAAAGATATTGTGTTCTGTACTCTGGGGAATGTGTGTTGTGATAGATGTTTCTTTAGTACCAGCTCTTTTTCTTTTGAGCACACACATGCTCAGGCATAGATTACTTGTGTCCATAGACTGCCATCCATTTTTTCAGAAACATTTGTGACACATTTGTTTATGGTGTATTTTGGTATTGCACAGGTGTCTTTAGAAGAGCTTGCCAATTTCAGATGTTTGTCTATAATAATTGGCAAGTGTATGTCACATCTTATACTCAAAGGACAATGTCACAATGTATTTTCATGTATTATTCTTTACAGTTTAAGAATTTCTTAGGGTCCAGTATACATTAAAGTCTCTTCATTTCTCTGTAAAAGTCTGATTTCTGTAAAATGTTGCATGATAGTCATCTAATGTTTTATGGTTTTGAGTAAAATGACTAATACCAAGAACATAACATATTTTGTAATTATAAATTATGTAAAGAATGTGCCTGTAATGTGTGGTACACATATAATAGTTTGGATATTTCTTGGGTAGTATTCTTGAAATGTTATCTTTTTTATTTTAAGCCTTTTCTCTTTGCCCCTGCTTGTGTAATTTCCTAATCTGTGTCTACAGTGGCTCACACCTAATCATATTCACAAAGCTACACATAAGCTATTGTCAAATTATTGCTGATCATATGGTGTGTACTGTAAAGTGAAACATCCTTGTAATTGAAATGCTTTAATTAAGGCTGGAAAACTTATGGATGACTTCTTCAACAGTAAGAGTAAATTCTACTCTTCTGCATGGCCACTTGTTTGATAGATATAACCACAGCTGGTTTGAGTAAGTCTTGCTAATTTGAAGTGATACCTACTTGTGGTTCAGTTTCTGCTGAATGGGTTGATTCGAGCACAGACAGACAGACTAGCGCGTTCACTGATAGTCTTAATAAATCGTGAGGTTCATAAGGCAGAATGGGCTACCAGATTTGATGAATGGCCTCAAGTGATTCAATGAAATTACTTTTATACAGAGATGCATTTATGCTGAGACCTACAGTAAAGACATAAAATACATTTATGATATGCATATCGCACTGTGTGCAACAGTGCATTTCGTAAGAATTGATCCATGTGTAGCTAACCTTTGGAGGAGGGTCACACAGACATATGAGGCAGTAAAATAAGGGTTCTATGAGGCAGCGAGGGCCTAGCTCTGATTTCATTAGATACTGATTGAACAGGCTGCGGAAACAAAGCCCCAGATGTTTGAAGCCTGTTTGGAGAGTCAGAGGAACCTGCAGCAGTGTAGTGTCTTTGGATTTGTAGGTTGTTGAATGACTTGTTGCTGAGTTGTGCACATTTCCTCTGCTTTTCTCCCTCAGCAGTGCTTTTCCAAGTGTGCTCTCCACTGCGTCTCTGTCTGCAGTGATCTTCTGTTTGCTTTTCTCAGCTGCACCGTTTGTGCATGTGTGTACCTGCGCTTGCATGCGTGGGTTTGTGTGTGTTCCTCACGTGTGTGTGTGCGTGTGTGTGCGTGTGCATTTGGTTATGTGTACTTTTGTGGACTGTTCTTATGTTTGTCTGTGTTTGTTTGCGTGCATGCATGTATGTTTCATGCATGTCTGTTTGTGTGTGTGATTGTGTGTGCATATCTATTTTGCTGTGTAAAGCTGTGGGGTCTGTTTTAACATGTGCACGCGTGTGTCCCTGCCAATGCAGTTGTGTGCATATGGCATATGTGGGTATTAATGGGTATTTTTGAATTGTTTTTCTATACTGAGATAATGTTTTTTAGGACTATTAGGACAATATTAGTGATGGTCATAAGAATATTCAATAACTCTCAAACGATTCAACAACCACATCTTATCAACCCTGGGAGGTAGCTAATTAGTCTTGTTAGATGTAATGTCTGGAATTTTTAGTTTTGCAAGTGAACATGGGTTTCACTCTATTTCTCTCACACACCCACTGCCCTCTACTCTGTCTTTACTGCTTTGGTTTCTGACCTCCCAGTGTTTGGTTACTGACACTTCTTCCTTGGAGTCTTATACCCATCTGTTTATTTAATTTCAGCCTACAGCAAGAGTTAAAGACAGATGAATTCAGTTAATACAGTTTGTAATACTGACTTTTTCTGTGCTCAAATAAGCAAAATGTAGTGTTTTCTGATATTTAGGCCCAGAGCCAGCTAAATGAAGTTAATATCCTGTAGCACATCTCTAGAAATTGATATCATGAGCGCAAACTGGCCATAAAGACCATCCTTCAGATATAGCAGCACAGTGATACTGTTGAAAGTGAGCACTGTGCTTCTCATTTAACCCTTTCAGAATGTTGTTGCATCCCCCTTTCCACCCACTTCTTTTTTCTTCAGATTTTGTCCGCAAAGCATTGCACGACAACTTGTTTAAATACAGACTGGTGGAATCGTGCATCCCCAGTTTAGACTAGTATTAAATTCAGGGTCAGCCCAGGGTTGTGGAATGTGTTGTCCGTACGGCAAACAGCTGGTGGTGCAGTTGTGGTGCGTCATTCATCTCTGAAGCAGCAGGGTAAACAGGATTCACTGAGCAGAAAGATTGATCATGACAGCTGGTATGCTCATTAAGTACCATATTAGGTTCCCCCTGGTATAGCCAGAAGATGATATTGCTTATATTAATAACCAATATCATCTTCTCTGGTTTGTTTTCAACTAGCTGTTTTTTAAAATATCAAGTGTGGGTATATAGTCCTTGTTCAGATATGCTGTCCTTGCTGTTAGTTTGTGTTTTCCCTGTTTTTACCAGCACGGAGAATGCAGAACTATGTGACATACTGCTGTGCTTAAGAATAAGCCTCATCATTTGAACAGCATTCTGGGAGTGCTCACTGTCTGCGGTGTCACTGTCAGTGTCTGCTTCTTTATCACCTATAATGCACCTTCCTGAACTCCAATCTTCTTCCCATATATAATTACAGGCTGGACTATTCACATGTATTGTATTTCATTACTCTAATTTTTGATGCTGTAGCTAAGGTGGCTGAATCAGGCATTTCAACGTTGTGGCAGCTGTGATCTCAGGGGTGTGATGGACTGGGTTCAAACAGCAGTTTTATTCTTTGTTAAGTTTAACCATTACAATCTGTTTACTGCGTACTGTAGTTGATCTGTCTCTGAATTAATTATTCTAGATAATGTCATTAAATTAATATTATATTCTTTCATGTTTGCAGGGATTGATAATTTATGTAGTGTACACGTTTTTGAAAACATTGTTTGTTTGCTGGGAGGTCCAGTATTTTGTGGCTATAATGTTGTATGTTGCCTGGGATGTTCATTTGTTTTTGTTCTGAAAATGTAGTAATGATGTGTGTGTTTGGCTGCCATGTTCAATAGTTAATGTCAGAGAAAGTTGGGATGGTGTTCTACAATGTTGTGTCTGTGTAAATGCTATACTTCTGTAGGTTCCTAATGTTATCCAGTAGTAGTTACTGAATGTTGGAATAACTTGGTGAGTGTGTGAGCAAATACAGTATGTGCAATAATCAATGTTACATCGAGGTTGTTCTAACGTATGGGTGTGTTTTACAGGGATGTTCTTTCATTCACATTTTTTTCATTAGATTTGTGAGTTAGTCATTAATGCAGCATTTTGATTTTAAAGCCAACAGAGACTCCCGTGGTGGAGGTGGAGGTAGAGGCTGGGGTAAGATGCTCCACCCACTGCCTGCCCTTCCTCACCTCCACTTTTGGTTTCTTTGTCCAATTATTTTTTGCTTTGGATAATCTATCTCCTCACCTACTTCAGTTTTTTTAAGTTTTAGTTTAGTTTTTTAGTTTTGCCTTTTTTTCCAGATACTATTTATGTTGTCATTTCCAAGGAGAATGTCACGTACACTACTGGTTTGCCTGACCAGCAGCGTGGGCAGTTCTTCCTCTTCGAGACCCTGTTTCAAAACAGTTCAAAATGCATGTGCCTTCCTGGAGCTTTAGACTTCCTCATGACAGGGGCGTGGCCCTAGTAGAGCTCTGCATGTTCGTTCCTCTGGACAAAGGAAGCCATACGACTGCAGGCACAGGCAGTCGAGTATGGCACGGTTTTCCGGCATGATGCCCTCACTGCCCTCCCCCCGGCCCCCCGCCTCTGGGTCTGTCAGAATGCAGAAGACGTGGTAGTGCTTTAACACAGGCGTCAGATCAGCTGATGCTATGCACTGCATGAGTGATGCTTTGGATCTGTAGGTCACAATGTCCATGATCAGAAATGGAACCCTCTTGTCGTTTTTCATGATCCATGGTGATTTCAGCATTGAAAGTCCATAAGTAAGTAATGTAAATGTAAGAAAAAGTGGCATCAAAATGACTTCCATGCATATGTTGATATGGATCTATTTCTGAACATCAGCACTGAAATGGAAGCACCTGCACACATATAAGACTCGATCACAAGACTAATTTCTATTTTGCTTCTTTTTTTATTATGAATTAAAGTTTGATCAGAAGTAAAATGTTCTAGAGTGAAAATAGGCATTTCACTGCAAAGCCAGGCACATGTTATATCAGGTGTGGATAATAGCAGACTAGTGGAAAATCCCATGAGCAGAAGGTTGTGCAGCATATTCCAGCAGTGCTGTTGGGAGATGAAGTCAGAAGCTGTATGTGATGTTTGTTTAAAACAGTTCAGAACTTCACTTCCCAGCACTGCATGTTTTACACATTGTGCAACTTCAAAGCTCTGCACCTACATATTGTGGTTTAAAGCACTACCAGATCCCTCTGTATACCAGTCCCTGCCTGTATACTGACATCACCCTACCATCTTCAGAACACGGAGGACAGTGCCAGGATCTCTATCACCTTCTTCCGGCTGTTCCGAGTCATGCGATTGGTCAAGCTGCTGAGCAGAGGAGAGGGCATTCGCACACTACTGTGGACATTCATCAAGTCATTCCAGGTGAGTGGGCATCCTGTCACTGATACAGATTAAAAAGTATGATGCTGAATGCAGTCAGTGGAGCTTGCTGCTTGGGCCCTGGACTTGAGGGGTGTCGGTGTGAACACACTGATGCTTTATGGCCAGTGAGTGTATTGTGTGATGCAATCCATGTGACACAACTGGACACCTCTAGGTTACAGTGGGGGATTGTTCTCAGGTTTCCCTCTGTTGCCATGGTAATAGTGATGACAGTGTATTGATTACTATGTGAACGTGCAGCATGTGCCTGACAATAGTTATTTTTCATTGTTTGCCCTTTTTTTCATGAAATGAAAGCTCAATGAAGACAGTGGTTGAAATGAAACGTAATTGTTGATTGGAAATAATTAGCTTGGCTTGCACATGCCTGATGTGGTCTCTAATGGGCTCTTCCTCCAGGCTCTGCCATATGTTGCCCTGCTGATTGCCATGCTGTTCTTCATCTATGCTGTTATTGGGATGCAGGTAAAACACGCTTTTTATTCTGTAGAACCCCTGAGTAGTATATTTAAAGTCTCACGCAGTGAATAATGTGTTGTACTTCATGCAGTGGGATAGATTCAAATGAAAGATGGGGTTCTGCCTGTTTTTCAGGTGTTTGGTAAAATAGCCATGGTGGACGGCACGCACATCAACCGAAACAACAACTTCCAGACCTTTCCCCAGGCGGTCCTCCTGCTCTTTAGGTCTGTGATTTTACAAATGCCTTTCTGCCATCTCATTTACTGCAGCCACCCTGGAGGCACGATTTTGCTGCTGCCTTCTAAAAGTGGCCTATTCCAGTTAGCTTCAGTACTGATAGAAAAAGATGGGAAAAGTGGCTGTAATAGATTAAACAAGAGAGGTGAAATGAGGGTTTTGTTCATGTTGAGTCCCTATCTTAATGAGGAGATGTCTTTCACAGGCGTATGTTGCTGTGGTCTTTTCTGTATACGTGAAGCCAAGTGTCTGTCCTTACTTGTTTGTGGTTGTGGTTGTATGAGTGGTTTCAGATAAGGTTGAGGTTTGGCCTTCGTATGATTGGTTCTGTTTTTGGTTGAGGTATGGTAAATGGTAAATGGACTGCATTTATATAGCACTTTTATCCAAAGCGCTTTACAATTAATGCCTCTCATTCACCCATTCGCACACACACACACACACACACCAACGGTGAAAGGCTGCCATGCAAGGTACCAATCAGCTCGTTGGGAGCAATTAGGGGTTAGGTGTCTTGCTCAGGGACACTTCAACATGCCCGGGGGGGGGGATCGAACCAGCAACCCTCCGACTGCCAGACAACCGCTCTTACCTCCTGAACTGTCGACATAGGGGGCAACAATGGTCAATGCATGGTCTCTGTATGAAGACTTAGTGAGTCGCTCAGCTTTGTGTGGTTGTGGATGAGTCCTGTGGTTATGTTTTTAGTATATTTCAGTCTGAAAACCAGTTGGGGTTTGTTGTTAGCTCTTCAGGTTGTTTGTATGTCACTGTGTTTGAGAACAAGTCTATGTGCAGTCTCTGTTTGAAGGCTTGGTTGTCTCGGTCAGTTGTTTGCGGCTATACTATGTGTGTTAGTGTGTTTGATTGCGTGGTTCTTCCTTCTTTCCCAGGTGTGCCACAGGTGAGGCCTGGCAGGAGATCATGCTGGCATGTCTGCCTGGAAAACTCTGTGACGCAGAGTCAGACTACAACCCTGGAGAGGAGAGGTCTTGTGGAAGTGGTTTTGCGATCATCTACTTCATTACTTTCTACATGTTATGCGCCTTCTTGGTACGCTGAGTCCAACACCTCCTTTTGTAGTTGTGGTGCAGGTCTCTGGCCTCTGTCCAACTCTCCACTCCCAGATCTTTATTACTTAATTAGAGCTAATGATTAGATAATCAGTTTGGGAGGCTTGTCTTTTATAATCAATACATGTCTCCTTATTGCCCATATTACAGAAGGTGAAGTGGCAAAGTGACAGTGACACAAAAGATGAGGAAATTGTACACCCTCATGTAGATACATCTTTATTGTTCTTTCCCTCAGATCATTAATTTGTTTGTCGCTGTCATCATGGACAATTTTGACTATCTCACTCGTGATTGGTCTATACTTGGCCCCCATCATCTGGATGAGTTTAAGAGGATCTGGTCGGAGTATGATCCAGAGGCAAAGTGAGTATGGGTCTGGACAGCTCCATGTTTACACACTTGCTGTGGATGTCACGTCTCAAGGACTTGTTTCCGTGTGAGATCGGCTGTGTGGGTGTACGTGGTAGGTGCTGACATGGTCCTGTGTGTGTGTGTACCCATCACAGGGGCAGGATTAAACACCTGGATGTGGTGACCCTGCTGCGCCGCATCCAGCCCCCTTTGGGCTTCGGAAAGCTGTGTCCCCACAGAGTAGCCTGCAAGGTAATCACACACACACACACACACACACACACACACTAACTCACGAATTGCGCGCATGCGCACACACAAATACACGCACACACGTACACACTCACACAAACTGGAAACATCTAACAAACACTACAGTAATTTAACCCAAAAGAAGATTTCAATGTTTTTTTGGAGCTGTCATTGATAGAAGAACATAGGAATGTATTGTATTTCAACACAGTGAGCCCTGATGGAATTTGACAGGATAGCTGAGGATAGCTCCCACACATAGGGATGTGTGATAAATTGTCTAGAAAGGAAACAGTTACAATGCAAACAGAGGGGAGTATTTATTCAGGGGCAGATGGCCTCTTGCTCTCTCTCTGTCCCAGTAGCCCTCAACAGCTCCCAGCAGACTAACTGCGACAGTTACGAGCCCCTGGCGTCAGCACTGAGCTGACATGGATAGACGCAAACCCCTGTGTCACTATTAAGTCTGCAGTTCATTTTTGTTGTTGATATATAAACTAAAGGTATAATATGTGTGTGCATGCGTGAGTGCATGCACGTGTGCGCGTGTGCATGCGTGTGTGTGTGTGTAGAAATGGAAACCAAAAGTCTCTTGAATGTTTGTTTTCAGTTAATTTCAAATGTTCCACTGACTCATTTTTTCTCTTTTTTATATACTGATAAACTTGGATTTGACTCCACAAAATTCATATTTCAGAGATTAGTTGCCATGAACATGCCTTTGAACAGTGATGGCACGGTCATGTTCAACGCGACCCTGTTTGCATTGGTCCGGACGGCTCTGAAGATCAAAACTGAAGGTGAGATAATACCATGGCGGTTTAGCCCTTGTGTCTGTGAGGTTGTAGTGTGGCATGTCCCACTGAAGCAGAAGACCAGTCCAGTGGTACACCCCGTGATGAATCTGGACCATGCCAGCTCCATATGTGACTTGCAATCTCACAGGAAGCCTGTAATTATAGGGTACCAGGGTTTCAGTTGGGTTTCAGTTGGCATGCCAACTCCTCTGATTAATTGGACACCTACAGTCTGCCTGTTCCAGCATGTAAGAGGTCCTCTAGCCCAACGGCTGCACAGCTGATTTGTTGCTGCCAAATTAACTGAGACTGCTGTGGTTTGCAATTGTGATTGGGCAATGCCACATCACTGATGGTGCTAGATAAAGCATGGACATGGGGGGGGGGGGGATGGTGTGGACTTCTTTTCTTTAATTCTGGGTATCTTATCAGTTATGCGCCTGCTTAGTATGTTGTGCGCGTTACCCCCTTTGCTGCAAAATTATGCTTTAGAAAGAAATCAGATAATAAGTGGAAGCAACTGCTGTTTTAGGATGCCTGATGTTAACTATATTATTTTGCATTCACCACATCCTGGTACTCTTGCATATCAAATCAAGTCTGATACTATCAATCAGCAGGAGCATAGAGTAGTGCAACACTCAGCTGGTGTTTCTTAGAGTTCCAAGAGTAAATCACCAATAGTGGAGAAAAACAATTATGAACTATTTTCACAACACGATTTGACATCTGACATCTAAAGTAATAGTGCTGTTAGCATTGGTTCTGATAAGTGGCAGATGTTTTTGTCAAAGTGAATGAGGCTTTCAACGTTCTATAAATGAGCAGAATTTCTTTGAATATGATTGAATTAAATTCTGCTTTCTATAATTCAAATTCGGAGTGCTGGAGCTTTTTTTTATTTTAAATTCCAATTCAAAATCACGAATTTACCCCGACATTGCCTGTACTTTATTCTTTCACTGCTGGATCTGCTCTGAAAGCAAATAATTCCAGTTTGCCACCTCTGTTATTTATTTATGGTTCCATATTTGAAATTTGCTATGCGAAAGGGCATCAGGCTCAAACCAGGACATTGAGCTCTTATTGAGAATGAACACCAGGTGTTAGTAAATCCATGTTGTACATGTGGTCATATTTTGCCCTTCCTCTTGGCATTAATGACAAAATTTCATGCAATCGGAGTTCTCCCCTTTGGTATTTTTCATAATTCCATCTGTAACTTTATTGGTTAAACAGGTAACCTGGATCAGGCCAATGAGGAGCTAAGAGCTGTCATAAAGAAGATCTGGAAGAGGACCAGCATGAAGCTTCTGGACCAAGTAGTGCCCCCTGCTGGTGGTCAGTCACGCCATTTTACATTCTGTCCCCTTAGATCAGGGGTGTCTTATCTGAAAAAGGTGTGGGTGCTGGTTTTTGTTTTAGCACTACGGCACCTTATTCTACTAAATGACAGATCATAGTCTTCAATCAAGACCATAATTAGTAGAATCAGGTATTGTAGTGCTGAGCTACAACAGGATTGGATGCACCTGTCCTGGACACTTCCCTCCACTTATTTTCCTATGTAATCTTGCCTCCTTCTCTCACAATGTAGTGTCAGTATCCACACAAACACACACACACACCTTTAACCGACACATATCCATGCATATAGTCATGTGTATGTGTGTTATGGAGGTCACATATCACACAAGAGCACAAAAAACCTCCAATGTAATATTGTCTATGCTCTGTTTATCTCAACTTAACTGATAATTGCTGTTTTTTTATAACATTTTTCAGTTTTTCATAACCCTGGGGAAGGGCTGCTTTGTGTGAAGATAATGTGATAAGAGATCAGCTCTGGAGTTTATGTTTCCTGTTATCTTACACATCCCGCAGTCCGCGCCCTCTCACGTCTGAGCTTTCTGCAGATGCACAGCCGCAGCCTGCTGTGGAGTCTGCCTTATATCTCACAGCTTGCATGGCCTGTAGTCAGCACTGGCGGTGCTGCATGCCCTGTCTGTTCAGCACTAAACCACGTCTCTTTCTGTCCAAGCTTTTCTGCAGCTTCTGTCCCTGTCGCATTCTCCTCAGTCCTTCAGAATATTCTGAAGCAATTCTGTTTTAGGGTGGTGGCATGGAACTGGTGTTGCCTCTCTCCGATATCTGTCCCCTATGTCGTTGTTTAAAGTACCACGGACCCCTGCTTCAGAATTACCTCACTCAGCTAGCTCTGCTCGCCTGCATGTGCTCAAACCTAAAAGCAGCGCTCCTTGGATTACAACCATGTAGATGATCCCACAGAGATTAATGATTCATTTAGAGTGAGGTTGAATGGGAAAAGACATCTGTAGTAGCGTATCTGAGGGTGGGATTCCTGGTTATGGTATGAATATTAGACTAGATTAAATAATTATGTTGCATATATAGGCATGAAGTGTTGGAAACGTAGAAAAATAATCTTCTATTTGCAGTCTCTTATTGAGCAATGCCTGTCTCCTTTAACACCTGTTTCCTCTACGAGACCAACACATGCAGCTCTGTCACCTGTCAAAACTCTAGCTCTCTCCTATCAAGCACTTTTTTTATGTGCTCTGTCACCTCTCGAATACTGCCATCAGTCCCTTCTGTTACATCTTAATTTGCTGCACGGTCTCTTTCCATAAAACCTCCAACTTTCTTCACTAACACTTTCATCAGACATCTCCACCTGTTTTCTTCCAACACTTGCTGACTGTGACACTGTAGATGTGTTCCCTCACACCTCCATCTCCTCTATGTCTCCCCTATGGCACATCCATCTCTGCTCATCTCTGTAACCTACATCAGCAGCTCTGTCCCCCTCTAACACTAACACTGTGGTTCTCCGGTTGGTCACGTGATCAGGTTGTGTCGTATGGATCTTTAAACTTGTGTTTATTTATGAATGATAATCCAATGGTGAAATATTATCCAAACTGTTTAGTAATATTTGAAAAGGAGCTGTTTGTGCTCAAGAGATTTGTATGGCATCAGAGCTCTTGCTATTTTTGCTCTCTCTCTGCGCTCGAGGCCAATGCCATCTGCCACACAGTGTGTCAACAAGGATTTATTTGATGGCAAACAACAAATAAAATAACAGATGAGCTGTAAAAACATGTCTCTGCTCTTACAGACTAGACATGCATGTGTGAGTACTTTAGAATCTGACCGTATAATGGTCACTTACAATGGTTTCCGTAGACTTCTTTAAGGCTTCTTAAAGCTTTATGGTATGAATAATGAAATGCCAGGGCTAAATATTTCCCATGGGCTCATGGTAAAAATGTTTCCCTTACTTTTTATGCTATTATTGCAAAACAAATTGATTCCATACAGTAAGTGTTACAGCCTATCAAGAAAATAAAATTGGAAAAAAGACAGCTGGTGTTGTCCCTTAGAACCTTAATTACATGAAGTGGTGTGGGGGAGCCTTTGGTTGATGTTGCTGTCTGTTATCAGTGTGACACCTGTGTTGGTGTGAGCGAGTGACGTCCGTCGGTGTTCAAGATGACCAGCCTGCAGGTGTCTGCAGCTTAGAGGGAGCGGGGGGTGGATGCGGGTCGCGTCCCGAAGACCAGGGGTAGGGGCCAGGAGGGCCCGCTCTGTGCTGTGCTGACAGAGCAAGGCTTTGTGTGGTCTGTTTGTTCAGATGATGAGGTGACCGTGGGGAAGTTCTATGCCACCTTCCTGATACAGGACTACTTTAGGAAATTCAAGAAACGCAAAGAGCAGGGCCTGGTGGGGCGACACCCGTCCAAGAACACCACCATCGCACTGCAGGTAAGAGCGCCTCCCCCCCGCTCCACCCACCTACCACAGTGCTAGCGAAGAGAATGCTGTGGGGTACCTGACTGTGGCGGGGAAGGAGGGGTTGTTGGGTTTTACTTGGGTGTAGCGGTTCACATCTCCTTTACACATGGCATTTGGACAGAATGCGCACACTGGTCACAGAGACATGAAAGGTCTCTCTAAACACAGTGAGTTTAGTGTCACATTGCTTGGTGGCTTACCGTGTCCAGCAGGGATGCATTTATATGGGATGCATTTATCTTCCCTTATATGGGAGGTACAAACCTGTCTACAGCACAAACAAGACAAAATGGAAGTGTAGTACTTTGTGGCATGGTATCATGGGCAGGCTTGAGTCAATCTTGGATTTCTCAGTAATTGAATGGTAGATGCCCTAATTTGATAAGTGCTTCTTCTGACACTTATCTACAGTGGAAGGTGCAGCAGGCAGTATTATCAGCCCTCAGCCATAGCTCAGTGCATGTGTCGTACTGAGAGATGAGAATTTGCTGAGTGACTAAAATCCCCAGGTGTAGTTCTGCTCACCTTTTGCGCCTTTTGATCAGAGGATGAGGTGCAAGGTCCTGCGTTTGTTAAAAGAATTGAACAAACATTTTATGAACCAGGGATGAAGGGCAGAAGATAACTAAAATGAAGGTGACTGTTGAGGGCAGAGGATGAAAGAGTGAATAACAAAGTTTTGTTGTAAGCTTGAAAAGGTGAATGAACAGCTTTATTGAGGATGAAGTGAGAGAGAGACGGAGATCCTCAACACAGCCCTCTGTCATTAACGGCCGTGTTGAGGATGAAGGGGATTATTGACGACAGAGGGCTGTGTTGAGGATGAAGGGATTACTAATGACAGAGGGCAGTGTTGAGGATGAAGGGGATTATTGACGACAGAGGGCTGTGTTGAGGATGAAGGGGTTATTAATGACAGAGGGCTGTGTTGAGGATGAAAGGGTTTATTAATAACACAGGGCCACGTTGAGGATGAAGGATGAAGGGGTAGGTGAGAGATGGCAATGGAAGGCTGTAGGAGTGAATAGGGCACAGCTGCAGTGGCAGTGAAGGGGTTAATATGAGAGGGCTGTTGAAGGCTGAGTGACAGGGGATGGCAGGAGCTGTAGTGACGGCGAACCTCCCTGCGCCGCTCCGATCGCTCAGATCGCTGTGGAAACCAGCGTCCCCATGCCAGCTGCAGCAGCGCGTCCGGCTATCATGAGCTCTGCAGCCCGTCCCTGTCCAGCACCGGACCCCCGCTGGACCCCCGCTGGCCCATCTCTTGACCACCGCGTCTCCCTCGTCCACTGCTATAGTGTAGGTGCTTTCTCTCTTGTCCTGCTGTAGTGCCAGATTTAGATAGCGTAACCGTAGTGCTGTTGGTATCGTGCAGCTTCCCGTTTTAGTGATGGCTGATATTCCTTTATGTGGTTGCAGTCTGAGAGAGCAGTCATTTTAGAATAGACCCTAAGATGGCAATAGGAACTTGTGCATACATATAAATCCTGCACAGCTATACTGAAGCATATGCTTAACATGCAGTTGTGTTTTTAAATTAACCATTTTTTGAAGAGCATTTTGAAGAGTTATAATTTTATGTTCATTTTATTTATGTTAAAATTGTTACGCAATATAGAAAAAGTACTAGCCATTGAAAAGATTCATTGTAAATGTTCTTTTTTCGTGGAACTGGGTTATAACAATGAGTATATAGAATACCTCATCTAAAATCCATTGGTACAGATGGGTTAAAATATCCCAGACAAGGGTGTTTTTGCTGGAGAAATTAATAATAGCGCATTCTGTCAGCGCCATGTGTAAATGGGGCTTGTAACTAGGGACAGTAGGATTGATGCTTTGACTAGAACAGGAAGGCTCCTGGGCCACAAAGCCATGCATTCATTGTGATGTCATCCAGCTTTCTACTGAAGAACGTAGCCAGGAGAGGTGCTCTGGAAAAACCCCACATTTGTGAATATCCCACATTTTCTTCCCACAAGTTATGATATCACGCAACACATATCAGCCATCATCAGTGGTTCTAATTCCAGTACCACCCTATAGAAAACAAAAAGGGCTATTTCCTGAAAGGGCAATTTCCAATGTTTGACTGTATGTTCTGTCTCGGTTAAAGTATGTGTTTCCAAAGATGTAGGTTATTGAGTTTGGCCTGGACATCCCTTTGACATGATAATATGAGAATCCCTAACAGTGGCCTGTAAATACAGTAGCTTTCCAGTCTCAGTAGTGGAGTACTTTCTAGAAATGTGCTTTTTGCTCAGTGTCTGGATGTTTAGTAACTGATGTATTTAGTATAATATTATGCATTTGAAAGATGATCAGACTTATCATCATATTCTCCATACATACATGTTTGCCCACTAACATTTGACCTTCATGTATAGCCATGGATCTTGCTCTTGTTGAAATTCTGTCATTTCAGATAAATCAAAATTTTGAGTTTTTACAGGTTTCAAAGCCATCTCACTATTTCTCAACCTCATTCCAACTAACTTTGCCTCTCTTAAATTGTTTTAATGGGCAGATGATATCATAATTGAAGATCCTGTAATTAGAAGCAGTAAATAACTTCTGGACAAGTGCAATGTAAGCTTTATCATACCAGTGTTTTAAATTCAAACCATATTCATATTTATGGGGCGAATGTAAGTCTGATCAAGGATTTCATGGTTTTAGGATTCAGAATTCATGCTGGCCTCTGCTGGTCTGCAGCATTCACCAAAAGGGACCTAAAAGGTGGCCTACCAAGAGTGGCCTAAAAGGGAATTCCACCTGTCCTGTTCCAACCAACCCTATCACTGCACACCAATGCTATGCCTGTGGGACCAATCCTGCTGTAGTCCAACGACATTCTCAGCAAGAGTGACAAATCCTGTCACTGCACACTGAGAAATGATGTACTTGACTGACCACTTGTGATAGCCCTAAAAAAGACTAAAAGACTTCCTAAAAAAGTCAAGAAAGTAAGAACCACTTATATGGTAACTGAAACGAGTTCACTCATCATATAATGGTTATTTCCTTCATGAGAATTCCATTGGAATTTGCTTAACATCTCTAAAAGCAATAGAGCCTGCACACTTCTTTGTAGCTTCCAAATAACCAAAAAACCATTTAAAAATATATAGAAAACCCAACACAGGTCAAAACATTGATGTTGTACTGTATTTTAAATGAATGATTGGTTATTTGAGAGCTACTAATATAGTGTGTGGCCTCTAATGCCTTCACCTTCTCTGCATCTTCTTACTTTTTTGTCCTTAGCCTTTGTAATGTAATAAAGGTGGAGAACAGTATGGACAGGTGGATTTCCTATTTTCCGACTTATTTTTACCAGACGTATTTTTAGACTTGGTGTGACCTGTGATAGGATCCTGGTTGCCAATGCAGCATTACATTAAATCAAGATTAGCCTTAAGTTTTTCTTCCTCTAAATGTTGGAATTTGCACAATTGCAGATTGAATTTAGGAGAATGTTTCCAGTAAGCATTTATGGAGATGAAAGGCAATTGTACAGTGACAGCTCACCTGTATTTCGCTGGGTGAGCACTAGTAAATGGCTGGTGGTGCTGTCCCCTCCCTGAAGAACGCTGTCTGTTGGTTCTCAGCTTTTCTCTTGTCGCCATTGCAGGCCGGTCTCCGCACGCTGCATGATATTGGGCCCGAAATTCGACGAGCGATATCATGTGACCTGCAAGACAAGGATCTTGTAGAATTTAACCCTGACGATGACGAGGATATTTATAGGGTAATCACCATTCCTAATTGTTAAGTCTTGGGGCAGCAGGAGTAAGCAGTAAACAGAGATTGAACGGTGAGAGTAATGAGCCCAACCAAAGGTCACCCCTGACTACAGAGCGTTGTCTCCAAACGGCATGTTGGCTTTGTTCCACTGCAAATCTGCTGCTTATCCCTAAACCATAAACCCCTGTGCATTTTATAGTCTTGAAACTCTAATTGCTCAAAGTTCAGCTCAAATGAAGAGGCGCTTTCTGGTTCTTATTTTTGTCACATACATAAGCCATTGAACTTGCTTCTTCTCATTTATTTCTGAATAAAAGTTTAGTTCCCTTGTTTCATTATTATTGTATTGTCTGGAGACTTCCAAGGACAGTGTCTCAAAGACTCTGGATATTAGTTTTGAATGCCATAGTAAAGGCTGTAGTTTTTGAAGCCAAAGGACTGTTTAATGTATTGCTCCAGAGTTCCCATATTTTTATGCTTTCTTCATTTTTAATATGAATAAGTCTACAGTGCTGTCTCTAAATAAGGGGACTTTTACATTTGGGCTTTCTCTAATCAGTGTTTCAGCTAGGCCAGGACAAGGTCACTTTCATCCACAACACTCTGAATGTGGATTCATTTTTAAGTTGCTTTTCATTTTTTGTCACATAATTGTTCATAATTGAACAACCTCCTGCATGTAGTATTATTCACAATAACATTAACTAACATCTGTCATTTGCAACACTTGCCAGTTTAGACTATTCAGAATCCCAAAGATCATTATGAAGCCAGTGTGGTTGATTTGACTGGAGCTTCCTTCACAGAGGAACGGTGGGCTCTTTGGCAATCATGTCAATCACTTCAGCGGAGACAGGAGGGGCTCTGTGTTCCAGACCAATGCCACACAGCGCCCCCTACAGATCTATCCTCCCCCCAACTACGATCCCGCCGTGGACCACATCAGGCACAGCAGGGGTGCAAACTCCCTGCCCCACAACCACCTCAACCATCACCCCAACTCCTATCCCAAATCACCAAAGTCCACCAATGCCAACCTCAACAATGCCAACGCTTCCAGTTACCCCAACGGGAAGCGGCGTCAGCGGTACGAGGGCTCCCCCACAAACGGGTACCCCTCCCAGGGTTCCTGCTTCAAGGGAGACCATGACAAGCACAGGAAGCCTCAAGGGAGAAGGTAAGCGGCATGCAGCTGTTTCAAGATGACATGATGAATGTGAGTTATGATGACGTGAAATGCAGTGGCCGTAAATGCCCCTCTGTGCCCCGCCCCACACTACCAGCCAACAGGCTTCCCTGCAGACTGCTGCACAGAGTCCATATTCAACCTATGCTATGCACTTTTGATTTGATTGTTCTTAGTATATGATTAATCTAGAGGCTTTAGCTGATAAAGGGAGATGACATATTATGACTTAACTGCTCGGCAGTTTTAATGCTGCAACTACTGGTTCTACAACCACAGATCTCTACCCATAACTACAGTACCATTCTTTCCCTGGCCAAAATAACAGATCCCTGATTTCTGCCACAGTCATCATTGTCCATTCCTTCACTCGCCTGACCACAGGTCCCTACCCCCTGACTCTCTCCATACCTGACCAAAGTCACAGATCTATCATACCCATACACACCAATCACATCCACCCTTTACAAGCCATATATAATACTGCTGTATATGTCTCATATACTGTATGCTATATATGATGCAATGTGCCTGCCTTCTTTCATCCTTTCTTTATTACCTAATCAAAATACTTTTTCTCAACCATTTCTCTGCCTTCTGGAGCAGGACACGCTACTATGAGACCTATATTAGGTATGTCTACTGCAGAACATGACCATGTCTCTTTCATCTTTAGCCAGTGTTTTGGAGTTCTTTGTACTGCATCCCTCCTGGTAAAGTAAATGATTCAGAGGCTCATAGATATTCCTTTTTCTGGTCCTGATGGCACTTGTCTTGCAGTGTCCTGGAGTTCAGTATGGGGCCGAGGGCTCCTGTAAAGGAGTAGAGCTCTGAGGCAGCAAAGCAGATGCCGTGAACCAATGCTACGCACAGACGATGCCTGAAAAATGCATGTGTTTATTGTAGCGTTGTTTAAAAATGGAACTTCACCCAACAATCTGTCATTTCGTATACCATTTCTAAGGTGTGGTTCACAGTGGCCCAACTGATCTACAGTCAGCACAAACAGATTCTACTGATGAGCTTGTTTCTGCAGAAAAATTAAGCCTGCAGCTCACAGAGAGATTAAATCAGTGCTGAGTGTGCCTGCTCCACCGTATTAAATGTTACAAGGATAAGGAAACGTGGTGAAGGACAGATTTTTCTGTGGGTTTCCTTTTCACTCTGTCAGTGCTTGTAGGCAGAAATGCACTGCTATGCTGATGCACTGCTATGCTGATGCAAAGCAGCTGTGTCACACCTTGCCTGATGCATGGTACTGCCGTCTAAGCTGATGACTCTGGGCCTTTAGTGTTTCACACACCTCCCCTAAGTGTCTAGGAAAAGGGAGTAGGCTGCTCACACTGCCCCCTGGAGGCATGTATCTGCACAGCAGTACATGGCTCATGCCGCGGTCACGCCATCCAGGGCTCGACACTGATCTCCTCTCCTGTGTGAAGGTCGGAACCGGGGGGCAGCCGGCACCCTACCATCTGCAGAGAGGACCTGCGTGGTGCTGACCGCTGTGAGGAGGGCCGCTGCTCAGGGGAGGACAGCGAGGAGGAGTTCTATGAGGATGACAGCATGCTGTCACCAGACAGGTATTGCCATGGCAACATCCTCAGCATGTACCATGTCTTTGTTCCTCATGTGCTCTACAGTTCCATGCCATTATGCCTTTAGAAAATAATTGAGGCTAAATTAATCAAACCTCACAGCACTAAATCGAGTAGTTTTAGCTTCGCCAAAAACACGTTTTCCAATTTTACAGTCAGCAGCGACTTATTTAATCCTCCACACCTGAGAATAGTTGAACTCTCAATGCTACCAATGTATGGGGTGTGTTTTGTGCAAGTTTCAAAATGTTTGAAACATTCTCTCTAGCACCAAGGATGAGCAGAAGGAGAATGTGGCAGTAGAGTATGAGTCTATGACTAACTTTGCTTACACTGTAAGTTGTTCTCCTGTTGAATGCAGAAGGTCCCATAAGAAGCACCAGGAGGTGTATCCCACCAGGGATCTTGACTATGGAACTTCCAGGGGCTACCATCACCCTCAAGGTTACTATGATGATGATGAACCTCCCATCTACCATGAGTCACGGAGTTCGCCAAAGAGACGGCTGCTTCCTCTCACACCTCAGGGTGAGTGGACTCCATCATGTGTTCTGCTACGGTTGACAGAGCTGCAGAACTTGCATTAAGAGGAACCAATATTGAGCATAGTAAGCACTCACAGCAACAAATTATATTTTGTACAAACCTGGAGCATTGGCCTTCAAAAAAAGCACTGAAATATCCCATAGCTGGAAACATGGAAATACAAGTGCAATTAAAATTATTTTTGCCTATGATAAGAGGAGGAGCAATGCATGTTTATTTAAACATGCACAAATAAAAAGTTTAATTTGTTTTGAATTAATTTTACCATTTTACTGTACATTTAAAAGTTAAAATTTGTCATTATTTAACTGAAAATATTTTTCTTTTCTGGGGAAAACTCGAGCAGCACATCCGAGGCCGTCCTTTAGTTTTGAGTGTCTGCGCAGGCAGAGCAGTCAGGATGAAATTCCACTGTCACCCCATCTGCACCAGCACACTGCGCTACCTCTGCACCTGATGCAGCACCAGGTAGGGCTAAGACACACACACATACCCTGCACACAAAAGCACATACACACACAAACACATACACAAATACTCACACGCACACATTCACACGCGCATTCACACAAACACAGACACAAATACTCACACGCACACATTTATGTGCGCACACACAAACAGAAATACACACACAAAGGCACACACACACACACACACACACACACTCGTGCACATACACATGCACGTGCACATTCCTATCAAGTCCCCAGAGAGCGCCGTGTTGCCCGCTGCGTCTGTCTCCATTTCCAGGTGATGGCTGTTGCCGGTCTGGACTCGAGCCGGGCCCAGAGGCTGTCACCGACCCGCTCCGTACGGTCCTGGGCCACGCCTCCCACCACGCCCACCAGCAAAGACCAGTCACCCTACTACACCCCCCTGATCCAAGTGGACCGGCCAAGCAGAAGAAGCACGAGCAGCAGCCAGTCGTCTGTGTGCAAAAGCTCCTGGTACACAGACGAGACAGACTACCCCCAGAGGACGTACACACCGGCTCACCTGCAGGTCCCTGCGGACTTCCGCCCCCACTACCATGAGAAAAGGGGCAGCGCCACCAGTCTGGTAGAGGCGGTAAGAGCAATTCCCACTAAACAGCACAAGAACAGGAACAACCACACTAAGTAAAGATCTGAGTGAACATGAGGTTGTCACTTGGTCTTTTGGATTATTCTAGCACTTATTTTAGGAAGATACGGTTATTTGGCTTTTTTTGCAATCTTCATCAATTAGCTACGCATGAAATTTTATTGTAATGCAGCAACAGACACTCATGTTTTCTGTTGTCTTGCAGGTGTTGATATCCGAAGGACTGGGGAGATACGCGAAGGACCCGCGGTTTGTGGCGGCGACGAAGCACGAGATCGCAGACGCCTGCGAGATGACGATCGACGAAATGGAAAGCGCTGCCAGTAACCTCCTGAACGGCAGCATTTCGCCTGGGGTCAATGGGGAGATGTTTCCCATCCTGGACCCAAGGGACGATCTGCTGGACTACGCTGCTGGCTACAGTGACGAGGAGCCTGAGCCTCACAGAACGTATGAGGAGGACTTAGCTGATGAAATGATATGCATAACGACTTTATAGCATTCGCTAAAAAAAGACAAAAATGCACCTGTTGGCTAATTAACAAAAGAAGTGCCTTCTTGTAATGGAATATAAAAGGCACTAAGAAGTAGGTGAGAGGACTGGGACAGGGCTATGTGTTTGAGTGACAGCCCTGGTGCACCTCTCACGAAGGATGAGGACCTCTCTTGCCAAACATAGCCCCGCCCCTTCAGCACTGAACCTTTTTACCAAGGAACGCCTGTGGCGAGAAACATGTGGCTTTCCGACAAGAGGAAATAGGAACCAGGTGAAACAGATATGTGCACTCTTACACAGGACAGGGTATTACAGGTGATGACAATCAAATGTACACAGCAACGTAGCGTCATTACCTCAGTCGATTTATTGTGCACTGGCATATCAAGTAAATGAGTTTCTGTTGCAAAAATACAACAAGAGAATACAACGAGAAGCATATCATGCCCCTCTCCCGATTTTGGATATAAAGTTAATTTTTTTTCTACCTTTAAAAACACTGGTAATAATTTATAACAACTCACTTCTAAGAAAAAAAAAAAGATAATCCCAACCTGTTTGTATAGGGATATTATTGACAGTTTTTGTATTATCAAACCAGAATCTGTTTATATGGCTGTCATGAAATGGAGCAAAACCATGGAAATCAACGGAAATAAAACTATTCACAAAAAATGCAGGTCATTTTTTTTGAAATGCTGTTTGTTCAATATTTTATTTCATAATTTAAATTTATATGTAAATCACGTGTAATATACAAATGAACATTTTTTAGTGATGTCCTATATTTTGTAATTAAAATACAGAAAAACAGCAATATGGGTCCTATAGCCAGTTCAATTTTAAAATACAATGTGAATATTCATACCCACAAGATATGCATTTTTTTTGTATAGTTGATCCAAATACCATACTGAGGCATTTAAAAAAAACACATCACAAAAGAGAAGTTTTTAAAAGTAATTCATGGGCTGATTCTTTGCATATCTTGTGCAGGGTAAATGCACAAGCAAGTTACTTCAAATGCTTTTTGCATCAACAGTTCTGCTTAATTGGGTGATTAAAAATACACCATTTAAGGAGTTTTACATATATTGTTGAAATACCTTCATTAATTACTTTAAAACTGAAATCACAACTACAGTTTTAGTTGTACAGTCATGATAATATCAATAACTCAAAACTGGTTAAATTCTCAGACTTGACTATTGACTGTGACTATTTTTGTAGTATAACACACAAAACATAATTATTTGCTTGGCAGACAGTTTTTGCCAGTGTGTTGTTCACTGCTCACAAAATTACATTTTGCGTGACCCATTTGTACACCTGCATTTCTAATGGAACAATTGTGCTATAGTACCTTGTCTCAAGGCTGTTACAGCAGTATCCCCAGTGGGATTACAAGTCAGTGACCCTCAGGTCAAGAATCCAGAGCTTTAACCACATCACCAAATGGTGCCCAATTTAAACAAACTCCTATTTTTATATGACAGTTACCCTTTTTGTGTTAAAAATTAAAAATGTTCATAAAAATTATTTAAAGAAACTGGGATGGAGAGTGGCGCAGATATATTTGGATACTTTTGCTTAATCGTGGGTACTTCTCGGCTAAAGGCAAAGCAATATGACCCAGACTCTTGTCAGCCCAGCTGTGACACATGCTACACATTGCCTCCAAAGGAGGAAAGGAAAACATATCACTGTTTCTGAAGCTTACGATATATGTGGCATGTCTCCCTTTACAGGAATCTCAAACTCAAAAAATATCCTACTGTGCTAAAAATCAGTGTTTCCCGTCAAAAACATGTGAAGGTACCATTTATTTCAAAGGAAAGGAAAGAAATTTGATTTGTTGTCCATGTGCATATACTGTGTTTTCAGTTCACTGAAGACTGTAAAGAACATTAGAGTTACATTCCATTGGATGTGCACATTGAAAGAGCTCTATGAATCATTCATGAAAAACAAATGTTCTCTGGCCTCCTTTGCAAATGATAACGACCCTCATACATTCAGGCACACTGAAAGTAGCAATTGTAAGACTACAAATATGCATCCTTTTTAAAGTTGTGTACATTTTTGTTCAACTCAAGACTAAATCACTTTATTTATTTTATCTCAAGTCAGGGATTCCTGCAGGAAATAATGTTCAAATACAATCACATAGACATCTACCACTGCACACGTAATTGTATAGTGCTATTGTTTCTCCTATTTTTGTGTAATAAGGTGGATTATTTGTACTTTTCATATGACTGTCTGTATGGTATAGTGAAATTTATATTTGTAATTTACAATGCCACTTTACAATGCTGGGATATGTTTAAAACACTGAAATACAAGGACAACTGGCCTTTATTCCTGTATTACAACCATTGTTGTGGGTTAAAAAATAAAAATATAATTGCAAACTATATAAGAGTTTACAAAGAAACACCCAATCAGTCATTTTTCATCACAGATATATTATTTGTTATTACTGTTATTAAATATGAATTGAGATATATGGACAGAAATGTAAAATATGTATAAAATATGAAGCTAAAAACCTGTGGTAATTCTACTTGAAAATCCTTTGTATATCCTGTAAGGTTTTTATTCAGTAAACACAATTTCTTTTCATACCAAATCACTTAGTACCCACTAGATTTTATAACAATGAGAACATTTTTTGTATGTTTGCTTTTTCCTTTAATTTTGGCCTGGAATCAGAATGGAATACTTCCAACTTATTTTCTAATGATTACTACTAAATAAAGTAACACTATGAATCTCAAATTCAACTTGGTACATATAGTTCATAAGAATGCTTTGCATACCCAAAAGTTGGAAGGTACTGTTCAAAAAAGGTGCTTGTAATCCCTGCATCGTTAAAAAATCAGAATGATGGATAATTTTTGCAAGGGACTGTAAAAACATTGAAATATTGAATGTTCTGTAAATAACTGACACACACATACACATGCTGTGACTACTTTAGTGTTTGATAGACTTTTCTGCATCATAAACATGAACAGTATGCATAAAACTGAGATTATTTTATCTTTTCTACAATACTAATATTTATAAATCTTGGAGAAACTTAAAGTGCTTAATTGTAAAACTTTTTTTCATTAAGACAATCATGAATCCTTAAGGATTTACATTACAGACATCACAGACATCAAATCAAAAGTTAAATGTACTTAAAAAAGTAACATAAATCTTATCAATTACTTTAACTTGTTATACAAAAATCTAGTCATGTAAAATGAAATAGTAGTAGCTAAGTACTTTACATTTCAACATATTTCTACAAGAATTCAGAAGGCATACCAAATAACAGTAATCAAAGAAATGGGGTTGTTTTGTTAATTTAAAAAATGCATCATTCAAGATCATATGAAAAAAACTGTACTGATTTTACAGATACCATTTTATGTTTTTGATGTTCCCAGAATGACAACCCTGAATTTTCAAGACAGGTGGTCTTGTTATTTCTGTGGGGTCAGAGGCTGGTCTGTAGGGTTGGAGATCACCAGGATCGAGGCATAAGCAGGGTGGGAACTCACCGCTGGGTCTCCAGAGTGGGGGGTTGGTACACTGGGACATTATGGTCCCGCAGCGGTGGTAGACCCTTAATGATGTCAGCAGCTTTCTCCGCTATCATGATGGTGGGGGCATTGAGGTTGCCGCTCACCACACTGGGCATGATGGAGGCATCCACCACACGCAGGTTCTCCACCCCTAGAACCCGTGTGTCTGGGTCCACCACGGCCATAGGGTCTGAGGGCTGGCCCATCTTACATGTGCACGACGGGTGGTACGCGCTGTCAGCCTTCTGCCTCACAAAGGCGTCTATCTCTTTGTCTGATTGGATCTGACTCCCAGGCTGTACCTCCCGTCCACGAAACGTGTCAAAGGCATGCTGGGCAAAAATCTCCCTGGAGAGCTTCACAGACTCTCTGAACTCCCAGACATCCAGATCTGAAAGCACAATGAAGTCCTGCCAGTCCATACCACAGCACAAGTAAAGCCCACAATACAACACAAGAACATGGTGTATGGACCTTGTTCAGGTTGGCTTTACATGCAGACAAGGAAAGGACCAAGGAAAGGAACTGAATGTGGACAAGTTCTTAGGTATAGGTTTAACTGTGGACAGATAAAAAAAAGACCTGGCTTAAAAATGGGCGGTCAGGGAAGACTTTACCTGTGGACATGTAATTGGGCTCAATGATTGGATGTTCCAGGGGATTAGTGCTCTGGAGTTTTAACCATCCAGTACTGGTGCTTCGCATTGGGCCAACGTGAACCTATAAAACAGTAAGCTTAATTTACCAAGTTCACATCAAAACATGTCATTTTTCATAATAAAAATACATATTATGTTCTGAACATAATGTGTTAAACACAGAGCAAAGTAAAAAAAGTCAAAAATATGAAGTGGTATGGGAGCAGTAAAAATAAGATACAAGCACAGGATAGGACAGTTACGTACTGGGTTCAACTGAAAGCATATGTGACTAAGGTCTTACTCACTTGGTAGGCTTCTAATTTGGGGTTGACCCGGCCATGGTCTATGACTTGGGAGGGAAGAAAGTGAAACTGGATGTCTGGGTGAGTGACACCCGGGCGACTCCTAATAAAACCTCCACTCTCCAAGTGTGCTGTGGCACCGTATCCTAGGAAACACCAGATGATGCTGAGCTGAAAAGATCAGTTTAACAAAACAGAACTGTACCCCCCCCCCAACAAAAAATAAATAAAGAACTGACAATTAAACACAAAAACACAAAATACAATTATTAAAACAACAATATATACTTCAACAATAACCAAATCAGATACAACACATGATTCAACCATCTGGGTAGATCCTGCAGCAACATGCTGCTGAAGTCCACAGTTTGGATAACTGCAATATTTTGGTGAATACCTTTTTAAGCTTACATAGAGGCCACGGTATCAACTTACAGGTTTAAAAACAAAATACTGTCTTCCTCTGGCAGAAACACACATTGCACAGCAGAAAACACACACTTGTCTACTAGCCCTGAACCTTGAACATGTCAGTATCTGTGAATTTCACCTGAAATGCTTTGGAACCTGTGAATTTCACCTGAACCTGGAACGCTTATATACTTGTGCATTTCAGCAGAACACTGAAAACTGTAGTGACCTGAACCAGAGCCTGTAGTCACCTGAACTTGGTGTGCTTAGGTACCTGTGTATTTAAGTAGCCATTCCAGGCCAATCTTGATCATGTGGAAGGGCTGCTGGGCCTTGTAGAGAGTGATGGGCTGAATGCACTCCTGCTGCACGTACAGCTCCAGGTGGTCCTGGAGATTACTGCCAACTCCTACACACAATCAGCACCAGTATGAAACAGCATTAACACTCAGATTGGGGCAAAATAAAATCAAATGTGAAGATATGAGATATAGCTATGATTGCCCCCAGTCATACCCATATATAGTATACAGTAAAAATACCTTAAGACCACAACTATCACAACTATATTTCTTGCAATTCAATTTGTTTATAGAATGTTTTCTGCCAGACATATGGTTGTCAGTTTGATCTGCATGAACTCGGGGGCTGTGGGGATAGAGATGGGCATGCTTGATTCAAGTGACATCAATGTAAACAATCCAAATGCTTATAGAGTCAGACAGCTTACTGTTTGATCAGAACTGAGGCTGTCAATAGTGCTTAATTTGTGCGAGAACCTGCCGGAACAGGATCTGGGACCTCTCAGTTCTGGACTGCCTGTGTTGTGGGCATGGGTCATGTTATATTATATAATTCTTTTTTTTCGATGTGTTTGAAAGTCATGCAGAATGATTGCTCTGATTTACTCAGCAAAATTCAACGGTGCATTTTTCATTTTTTAAATAGTAGTAAAGCAAATGATTAAAAAAGACTAAAGATAAGCGTAGATGCCACCTGGGAGATGTGAGACCACTGGAATGTCCAGTTTTTTGAGGTCGTCCCCGTTACCGACCCCAGAAAGCATGAGGAGCTGAGGGGAGTTGATAGCGCCTCCACTCAGAATGACCTCTTTGTCTGCATAGACCTGTGCAAGATTAAGAGTATCTGTTCAATTTGCATCAGTGCTGCAGAATTAAGAATCTAAAATCTACCTCCTTTCATTTGCACTCTGTAATCAGTATTACCTGCATGAAAGTGATATGTCTCTAATGTCTTCTAATGTTTGGAAAAAAGGCACTTTGGAAAATTCTGCATTTTCCTGAACCAAGATGAGCTATATTAAATGTATCAACCTGGGGAGTACTAGAACAGACATAGCTAGTCGCATACCTTCTTCCTTTCTCCATTCTGCACGTATTCAACACCCACAGCTTTGGTTCCTTCAAAAATGACCTTTGTGGTCAGAGACCTGACCTCTGTCTTCAGGTTGGCCCTGGACAAAGCGGGGCGCAGGTAGGCACTGGCGGTGCTCCATCTCTTACCTGGGGAGGCACAGGAGACAAGCTATTCACTCTCATGCTTTGGCAGTGGGCTCAGCAGTGCCATTAGATGTAGAGTTTCACAATGAGAAAGAGACGTCTTGACTGAAAGATGTCATACCACAAGGTAAGTCCTTTTGTATGCACTCTAAAATATTGGCCAAATTGTCATTTATAGTTCTCTGTAAACAGCATCTCCTCTTTGCATCATTTAAAATTCAACCTGCATGTGAGGAAACTTGTTTTGAGGTCACTGTGTCAGGACAAAAGGCCTTGTTTGTTTTGGCCAGAGGGAGACAAAGAAGGACAGCTATCCTTGCTTGTCTACCTTTATAGACTGTCATGTCCATCCATCCCAGTCCCTCCTGCTGATAGCCATTCATGTCATCAGTGAAGGGGTACCCGGCCTGCTCGCCAGCCTCAATGAAAGCACGGTGCAGTGGGTGGTTCGTCTTCCCACGCGAAACGTGGAGTGGACCGTTTCCTCCTCGGTACTGGTTTGCTCCCAGTTCATGCGTCTGGGCCTTCCTGAAGTAAGGGAGGCAGTGCTCATAGTCCCAGCCAACAGCTCCCTCTCGCTGCCAGCGATTGTAATCCTCGGCGTGGCCTCGGATGTAGACCATGGCATTAAGGGAAGATGACCCACCCCAAACCCGGCCACGGGGCCAGTACATCACCCGTCCATCCATGTGCTTCTGGGGCCTGGTGTGATAGAACCAGTTGTAACGGTCATCACACAGGTTGTACACCAGTGCCGCGGGCATGTGGATCTTCCAGGACAGGCGAGTGCTGTTAAGAACCAAGTCCTTGGGCCCAGCTTCCAGGAGGAGCACAGAATTATCTGCATTTTCAGAGAGCCGGTTGGCCAGCACACACCCAGCAGAGCCCCCACCTACAATGATGTAGCTGAAAGATGTACTCTTTTTTAGTGCCAAAGAGGTACTGTAATGGTGTGGGAATTCGTGCTGACTCAGCGGGATCAATAATTTTTGCCATGCTGTCACCCGGGACAGCCTTCCCACTCTGTTAGCCAGTTTTGTGAAAAGCATAATTAAACTTGTCCTCCAAATTCAAGCAATTCCCAGCTTAATTTCTGTCAGAGGCTTTTCACAGGATGGCACACTTTATAGAGCAATAATAATGACCTGTCAGAAATGAAGGAAAAAGAAGTTATAGGCCCAAGTGTTCGGATTGTTTCTCACAAATTTTACATGTAATAGCTACAATGGAAGGCAACCTTTTCTGAAAATATGACTCAAGTCAAACTTCGCAGTTCACTTCAAATTAACTTTTCCAGCGCATGTATTGCAAATTATGCATTCAGAGAGAATCAGCAGTAGCCTATTTATGCAATGGTCATGTAGGCCTACAAAACATTAACGGTCAACATAGTCGTCTAGCCAATAGTGGGACGCAGGCTTAATAAACAAGGAAAAGTTCAATAAGTTCAAATAAGAGTTTTCCGTTTCAACTACAAAAAAAAAAGAAGCTCTGCAAAGAAATAATAATAATAATAATAATAATAATAATAATAATAATAATAACAACAAATTACCCGTCAAATACCGCACAATGACTATCGGTATAGCACAAGATTCAAAATACATCGACATTGGTAGGATACACGCGGTTAAATGTAAGGTCTTGCGAGGTAAAAAGTTGGTGCAGTAGGCTAGTACCGAGCAATACAATTTAACAGTTATTTGGCGGAATAACGGGTCCTTAATCTGTAGGCTACATAAATAAACGCAAACATTTAATCTCAAATGAAATGAAGTAGAAAAGATTTAGTCCTTTACGCAAACTTACCGTTTTCATATATCGCACACAGTAAATACAATAAACCATAAACAGACTTAAAGTTAGCACTTGACCGTCAATATTAGGGCGGAGCTTGCTGTAAACCAGAAACCAACCGTGGCTGTCCGTGGCGTGCCGACATCTAGATTGAAGAAATCAAACCGCATTTTTAGATACGAGTTGTATAAAAGTAGGCGGTGAAAGTAGCAGGCAAAATAATCACTAGAACAGTATGCAAGAACTAATGACTGGTAATGTTCCATGAGTTGTTGTGAATGTTGTGTCATTATTGCGCTAGATAGTTTTGAGGGTGACCAACACCTGCCCCCACAGTCTTTTCCCATTAAATTTCTTACAAACTTTACTTTTGGAAAGACAGGTGATGTCCCTGAGCTATTGATTTGTGCATCAAGCCTATATGCCGCACACATCAACACATTTTTTGCAATATCCCCCAGAAAAGTAAGCAGAAATTAAAACGTCTTATTTGCCTAGCTAAGATTTCCAATTATTTCTCCAAAGAACTGTGGTTAAGAAAGCAACAAGAAGCTGTATGATAGCTAAACATTGGCTGTGTTCCATTACTTTTTGAAGAGCAATGCCGGAACTCAGACGTCAAAACCAGGTTGTTTGCTTAAAAGTTACTGGACGGAATAAAAGTGTGGTTCAGGGATATGGAACCGTTATCAAGATAATGTCAAAAGGGCGTGCTTTGCTTTGAGGTAGATATATTGAGATTCAGTTAAAAGCTCTCGTTCGGAAGTCGACATCCTGTGGAGGTCTAGGTGGCGCAAAAAGAAGAAGAAGAAAAAAACAATAAATGTCTCGCATTGAACTGCGGCGAGCAGTGCGCATATTAATACGATATATCCTATCCTTTGCGGACATGAAGATCTTACTATGGATTATACTGTTCAAGTTGTCAACAGCTAACGGATCATATCCCCAAATAGTAGGATTTTTTTTGTAATTATTGGTCTTATCATCTCTAAACTTGGTGTAGCCTACGCTTATTTACAGATTTCGTTTATTTTTTCTTTAACAGAACGCACGATGTACAGAAACCGGTGAGTCGTATTTCCTTGTAGATATGTGTGTGTGAATGTGAGTGTGTAGACACTATCTTTGTGAGAACCAAATGTCCCCACAAGGATAGAAATACGAGGAAAAAATTCGCAAGGTGGGGACCTTCTGCTGGTCCCCACAAGTTCAAGAGGCTGTTTTAGGGTTAGGACTTAAGGTTAGGGTTACAATTAGGTTAAGGTTAGGCATGTAGTGGTTGGGCTTAGGGGTTATGGAATGAATGTAGCCAATGGGAAGTCCTCACAAGTATAGCAATAAATTCTTGTGTATGTGTGTGTGCGCGTGTGTGTGTGTGTGTGCATGCATGCGTGAGTGTGTGTGTGTAAAATCTGAATAAGTTAACAGAACTGCTTTATAGTTTTTAAGCTTATAAAATTAAGTCAGAACTTTGCATAACTTTCTGGGTTTAAGGTTGGTAACGGATATATCGTTTAATAGCATATTACTTAGCCTAAATGATTGAGTGAACCCATACAGTGTCAGTGGATGTAACTCAGAACAGTTATCAGCACTCAATGTCGTTCAATTAGCATAAAAGAAAAGTTTTGGGAGATTTAACTAAATATTTAATGTTAAAAACATTCTGTATTCACAGAAATTAGACATTTTAAAGTCATTGCAGCTCAAAGTCACATACTTAGAAGTAAAAATTACATGTTTGACTACATGCTGTGGCATCTGATTGGCATGAATGAAGTGAGTACTACTAACTCAAGATACAATGCATACCATATTGATTATATCAATGTACATTTATTTAAAGATAAGTGTAAAGAGGGGAAAATGGGGAAAAGGGGACAAACTCTGGACAAATTTTTAAATACACTAAAACAAAAGCCCCAAGATCCAGGCTACAACCAGAATGCATTGTTGAAACCAGGAAAGCAAGTCTTTCCCCTCTGTTATGTCAGGGAGGGCACAGGAATGGACCCAAATGCAGAGTGCAGGGAAAAACACAAAACTCCAAAATAGGCAAAACAAAGACTTTATATACAAATGGGGAACAAAGGGAACAGAACGCCTCGCAGGGCGGCTATAACAAAGAAAAAAACTCCAAAAAGCGGGGAACAAGAAAATACAAAAGACCGAAAACACGTAAAGAACAGAACAGGGGCAGGAACAACTCAGGGCAGAAAAACGCTCGAAGGCACGATCAAACAAACCAACAAACTCCAAAAGCAGGCAACAAGCAGGCAGGCAGGCAAGCACGCAGGCAACAGGCAACGGGCAGGCAAGGATCCAGCACCTGAGTCAGGGAGAAGGGAGACTTAAATAGACACGACGCAGACGAGACACAGGAGGGCACAATGAACAATCAGGCCACAGAGAGGGAAGGGAACACGAGACAATAAGCAACCAATAATTGGATGATTGAAAACAATAAAACAATTAAACAAGACACAAAGCAGAGGTGCCGCCATCTGGCGGCCCAACCAGGAATAACAGGGGGAAGACACAGAACCCTGACATGTTAAGCTACTGGGTTGTTCTTTTGGGTCAGGAGACACTTTCTCCTAGGTTGCAATCCAAACTTAATTTCCTAGACAAGTTTATAGATAATTTTTTTTTTTTTTTAAACCCTGAGATTCAACCTGGGTGACAATTTCCCATATTCCAATTCAAGCTAAATTTTCTCGACAAACTTTAGGATCAGATAAACAAAAGCCCCTGATAAACAGGCTACAACCACAATCTGGAACCAAGAGAAAAAGAGTCTCGTCCGTCCTCTTAAACTCTTTACATCAAGTCAGCATCATTTTTAAGCCTGTCAGGGCATCCTATAATAGTGTGAACACTAATTAAGTCTTTTTAAAGCAAAGTTGTAGTAAGGGTGGCTTGGGACGGCGGGGGGTGAGAGAATGGTAGAGGATGTGTAGAAGTAATAATCTGAAATGTCTTTGTTTAAATGCTAGAAGTTTTGGAACTTGAGGCTGCTATGAATAGTGGGTGCTATGAAAGAGTTGGGATTACAGAGACATGGCTTGGGGAGGAAGATGTGGATGAATATAATATAGAGGGGTACAAACTCATTAGGTAGATTTATCAAGAGAAGTGGGGGTGTAGATTTGATGTATTATGGAAAATTAACAAGGCCTCCTCTAGGGCCAAATTTTTATTTGTTAGGCAAGCCAATTTCAACAAGTGCGAGAAAATTTAAGTAATATTATATTAAGCTATCGAGTTGTTCTTTAGGGTGTGGAAGAAGTGAAACTGTCTCCAAGTTACAGATATGGATCTTAGAAATAACTGGAATGGTCAACTGTTCCAGTATGGTCAACTGCTCATCTTAAACCTGTATGTTAATCTAAACAAGCTCTTTATTGTTCATTTTGTAGACAAATGGCCGTCCGAGCCTGACGAACACCCCTCAGCCCTGGCGGCACTCGAGGTCTCGCTTGCTGACATGCATGAGGAACACTCAGCAGTTGCTCTGAATATCAGCTGGGCCATCAATATAGATTGTATGTTTTTTTCCCCTTTTTGTAATATGGCCGCATTTCACCTTTGCCAAAAAAAAAAAAAAAAAAAAAGATATGTATGGTAACAGAACATTCTGATGGCTTGCAGGCTTTACAATGGCAGGCACAGATCATTCGGGTTCCTGGTCTAAAACAAGAAAATACAGTTTGAGTACCTCCAAAGCATCTTGTACAGTGGCGTCATGTCATATAAATAGATTAATTTCATAGTGCTATTCATAATTATAAATGTAAACATCAGGCTTATTTCATACTGGACCTTGAGTTCAGCAGTTTGTTTGCATGCAACATTGGAAGTAATTCCAAGAAAAATATTCCAAGCGTTGAACATGATTTTTCTGCAGAGTAATCTGGTAATATGCATAGCCTATGTAAAACCTATGGAGGCATAATGTCCCTGTACAAGCTGCTTTGAGTTGCTTTAATTCCTTTTTATTGCTGAAGACTATAACCCTCCCACCCCCACCACCCCAAATGCCCTATACTTGCCATAGTAAAGTAGGCAGCTCATCAGAAACTTATGTAAGTATTTAAAGTATCATTCATCTTACACAAAAATTTCCCAGGTTGTCAATCCAAAGCATTGACAAAAACTGAAAGAATGTAAAAAAAAGAAGAAAAAAAGTGAGCTATAAGTTGTATATGACGTGTCTTCCTTCAACTCGTCTTAGTGAGTCCGACTTGCAGTGTGATAAGAACTGGTGGCTGATACCTCATGCTTTGGAGGCAAGCATATGCTTGTCTGTAAGTTCTCCCAAATAAGTTGAGGCAATACATGCTAATAAGCCAATTGGGTATCCAAAATTGGAGTGGGGGTGGCCAAGACACCTCGTTTTGCCATGCCAGTCACGCACTGGGTGTATTGTCAATACAACTGTAGAACATCCCATTAGAAATTGGTGTGTTCGGTGGAAGTTACACATGGTATTATCCTTCTATCCTAAGTCCCCACATTTCCAGTATTCAAAGTCTACATTCATTTCATTTCAGGAAATATTTAAATGGTTCAAGTCAAAGGAAATATTAAGCTAAAAAAACAAACAAAAAACCAAACAGTTGAATTGGTCCAAATTTCTGAATGGATTGACTCATTATTTTTGATCGCCTGGTAGAATAAAAATACTCATTATAGCTAAGCATGAAAATTGATTGTTGTAATATTATTTGGTATGATATTTGATGTCGTTACATGTTGTAATTGTATCAATACTTTTATGAATATATTTTTCTTTGTTTCAGCTAGCAATAAGTACCTGAGAGGTACAAGTATCAGTGTTGATGGTAAGAAGTTCCTTTGTCAGTATCACCCTCCATTTGATGAAGTTCAAACTGCTGGCTTTGAGCAGGTACATAACTAAAATTATGTTATGATTTGGTTCAAACGTAATGAAAATTATTTATTTTTGGCCTACATATAGTTCTATCCATAGGCATTGACTATATTCTTTCTGGAGTGTGAGTTTTGATCAACTGTTTCTCAACATTTATTTAAAACATTTACCAGTAACGGTACCTACCGGACCGAATGGCAATGCAGATTTCGGTGCTTCATTTTGCCGCCATCTATACTAGCATTATACTCTTGTTTTGCAAGCTAGCTAACATTAAAGTTGAAATTTCAAGTTAATACATGTGTACACAGTGTTTGTATAAATATGTATAAAACACTTAATTTGGCAGCCATGAGGTCAAAGTGAAGTCATCACTATACCTACCGAGTTATCACAGAGTTTTTCCTATACAGCCTAATTTATTTTCATGGGTAAATTATGATAATACCATCGAAAATTAGGTTCCAGTAGTAAAAATATACAGACCCAAAAAGATCTTCAAATATTAGAGATGCCAAAAATTATGCCAAATATTGTGAAAATGCTGGGAATTGCATGTAATGAGCATTTGTTTTGAGGGGGACCTCCAGACCTCCCACCTTAAATGTCCCTATCACTTCTGAAATTTAAACTACACCCGTGGTTCTATCTCACAGTTGTGGTTCCATTACACGGAAATCCCAGCATTGCCAGATAAATGGTACCAAGTTGATGGAATCAATCTTCCAACACCAATGGTTGGAGATGACATTGCCTCACAATCAAAATTATATTCTGTGCCTGGTATGTCATTTTATATTACTAATATTACCTCTCATACATTGGTGCATGCTATTTTCAGAAATTTAAATAAAAACTATGACCCAAATTGCAAGTACCAAATGTAAATGCACTGTAGTGTGATAACCTTTTTTTTCAGGTTGCGGTGATGAAATAATGAGGCAGCATGAGTCTTGTTCACACAAAGGTAAGATTAAATCACTTTTTACCATTTGGTGATACCCATATATTAATTAACGGAGCATTCTTGATTAGGCAAGTGTGATTATTGTCTTTGTTTTGTATTGTTGGTCTATCTTTGAGTGCGGTCATTTTAAGTTTGTGCTCATTTGTATAATGTTCTAAATTGGTTTAATCCCGCTGCAATGTTGATCTTTTTGGTGTATAGTTAGTATTTTAGTAATGCTCAGTAGTGCCAGTACTTGGTATGATATTGCCCTTTTTGGTGTTGCCGTATGAGCTTTGAAATATGTTTGCAGTGAAAGAATATGAGTGGAAACCAAACATTGCAAGCAAATTCATTAACGGTCAAGTAGAAGTGAGCTTTACTTCCAGTAAGTATGCCACAGAGTATGATTTACAGCTGTGTAGATGTGCATCACTGGAGGAATGCCACGATTCTGTTATAATCATCAGCGAAGACAAGAGTTTCACAGTAAGTGTCCTAATAAGCTCCGTTTTGAAGTGAATTCATGTTTGTTGCTTTATTTAGTTTTCTGTTTTTGACATTGATCTTTGTGCAGATTAAATGGAAAATGATTTCTTCCATGTTCTGGGCTGATTGCAATGCCTTCAAAGTTCTACCTCTATGATCCAACCTGAAAGATTCCTGTTTTCTAACAGGAGGGAAAATCCAAGTGGACAAAAACACTGAATGCTACAGGGCCTTGTGACTCTCTTCATATTAGGGTTTGAACGCCGATCGCACGTTCACTTCTGTTCAACAGGATCAGGTCCAATAGTTCTGTGCATGGATGGCTTATTCAAAGGGAGCTTGCCCCTCAAGAGAGGGTTATATATTGTTAAATGTGGTACAAAGCAATGCTAGTACAAAAATGACGGTGCAAGGTGTTCATACAATGTCTCACAGCCTCCTGAGATGCTTGTTATTTTAATAACACACTATATGTGAACTATATTGTTGCCATTGTAATAACTCTCTTCCTAAACTAGCTGGCTAGATATCATACCACCACAGCTCATGCTTAAGCGTTTAACACAGCAGGTGTCATGATCACTGAAATTATCCCTAAAGTGGAGAACATTAGCAGGACTGCATTACACTCAACCTTTCTACCATAACTACGTTAGCAAATTAGCCAGTCAGTCACATAACCTTGCCTAAGGGATTTGGCTACTAGTACATACAGTACACTTAAAAATATCACATTCTGAAGCATTTCCTCTATTTTCAGAAACAGATAAATCAGTTTTTCTCCTTATATGTACAGGAATACCATTCCAATCGCATATGATATTGATATTATATATATATACATATATACATACATACATACATACATACAGTACTGTATAAAAGTCTTAGGCACCTGTAAAACAAATGCTGCACAGCTAAGATGCTTTCAAAAATAATTAAATGAAAAGTTATAAATATCGACAAAAAATTTATAGAGAGCAGTAAATAGTTAAAAACTAAATAAAATCAATGTTTGGTGTGACCACCCTTCGCCTTTAAAACTACATCAATTCTCTTAGGTACACTGTCCTGCAGTTTTATAAGAAAATCGGCTGGTAGGTTGTTCCAAGTATTTTGGAGAACTTGCCACAGTATTACTTAAAATATTACTTTATTTAACAAAATACAAAAATGTATCTGTAAAATTTCATTTTTTGGAAAATTCATGTTTGGAAATCTCAAATTTGCTCTTTCTACTGACTCGCTAATGCAGAAAACAAAAAATAAACATCTAAGACCAAATATATACTATGTATTATATTTTAAAATCTAGGGTGCCTAAGACTTTTGCACAGTACTGTATATATTTAAATACAAGAAATCCTGGCCTGTCAGTTTCATCATGCAGTAAACTTCAATTCAATTTTACATTTCAGATTTTGCCATACTTTCCAAATTGTGGCCAATTATGTGATGAAAGAATTGCCCCAGTGGACTGCCGCCCCCCAGAAGGGGAGTATTACTGGCTAATGCTATGCCATCAATGAATTCCATTTACCCTTTCTTGAAACATGTTGATTCAAGTTGCTTTATGTTATTCTTAATTTTAATTATTAATAATATATTTTATTATTATATCTTGAGAAATAACCACCATAATGGAGGTTTAGAGGTCATCTTTACTCTTTATTGTGAGATTGACTGAACTTCTGAAACCAAGGGAAAATCATTTGACAAAACCAGGTGTGTTCTAATCCTGTTCATTCATTTTTCCCACAGAACCCGCAAATTGGACATTTTTGCTTTGTCTTACCAGTAGTATGATGGTGCTGGTGTCAGTTGCTGTTCTTATATGGTGTAAGTATTGTTTATAAAACAGACAGATTTGCTCCAAATTGGTCAATTGTAAATGTGCCTACAGAATATTGAATGCTGAAAACAGAATTATTCTTTTATACTAATACACTTGGCCAGGTAAAAGCAATTCATAGAGTTAATATTAATAATATCATAATATTTTTCTCCTTCAGTCAGTTATATTCCAATGAGGTACACAATGCTTCTGGTTTTGAGCTGATTACGGTAATCCCTGGTTTCTCTCCTCTAATTGTAGATAAAGCATACAAGAATTACTCTGAATCTGGTGGGAAAAGCCAAGCCGTCCCACTCGTGTCTGTGCTGGTGGTCTACCCCGCTGGAAACAGGGCGTTTCAGAGGGCGGTGGTGGCGTTTGCAGAGTTCCTGCAGTCCCAGTGGCGCTGCAGGGTTTCCATAGACGTGTGGGAGCGGGGGAGGATAGCGGAGCAGGGGCCCGTGCGCTGGCTCACCACACACACCGAGCGCGCGGACAA
The DNA here is from genome assembly GCF_013347855.1 of Anguilla anguilla. Classification (NCBI taxonomy): domain Eukaryota; kingdom Metazoa; phylum Chordata; class Actinopteri; order Anguilliformes; family Anguillidae; genus Anguilla; species Anguilla anguilla. The sequence continues at coordinate 17,031,215 of NC_049211.1, read as the reverse complement.
CGTGGTCATCGTGTGCGCGCGGAGAACGGAGTCCTGGGAGAGCGCGGCCGGACACCACCAGCTCGCGGCGCTGAGAGACCACGCGGTCCCGGCCTCCACGGAGGACGTGTTCTCTCTGGCGCTCAACATGCTGGAGGGCCAGGTGCAGGGCCTGACCGCATTGGGGAAGTACTGCACTGTGCACCTGGGCGACAGGCCTGAGGCGAAGTGCCTCCCTGCAGCCCTCAGGGTGTGCAAGTCTTTCTCTTTGATGAAGGATGTGGAGAAGCTGGGCAGACACCTTCACAACAGCGGCCCAGAGCCCTGCTGCTTTCCCTCAGTGGAGCTAAAGCCAGGGTCCCTTAACGGTGATGTGACTGGGAGGCTGGTGGATGCCATACAAGAGTTACAGACAGTGGAACATCTTTAGTCACACTGAGCAGGTGACATTGCTCCACTGATTCCAGTGAAGGCCCAGCTTTAGGTACTGGTCCCCATATGCTGTTCTACACTCATTATTTTGCATTACTAAGATTTGGATTTAGAGAGTTAGATTTAGACGGTAGTATCAAAGCAGTAGTACTACTGAACCGTTTCATTTCACTGAAACTAATGATTTTAAGTTTCTGAATTTAACGCCACTGTACAACTGCCAGTATTCCATTAAAAGCTTTTTTACTTTTACGTTTGCATTTGAATTTGTCTTAGCAACATGGGGAACAGAAACATCAAATCGCCCAGCAAGGGGTTATTTCAATGCTGGTGTATTGAAGGTCTCACTATACTGTATTTTACCCTCATCATAAGGGTATTAAATTTCACCATCTCGCCTGCTGCAGTTGAACCAAAGGGCAAGGATCCGCAGTCTCGGATTGCATCTGTGTTTCTGTGTTTGTTTTCCACACTGAAGGCAGGCAGGCACCAGATGACACAGACATGTAGCATAGTAGTGATTCATACCACACCCTTAAAAACAGGAAACCTGATGAATTTCAAACTCTCCCTCAGAAACAAAAAACTGAATTAAGATGGCATACACTCTCGAATTACAGGCAGAAATTTTCCTTATAAAAGCTCTGAAATGGGTCACCACCAATGTGCTGGTTAGGCTACTTTCGAACAAAAAGAAAAACTTCCAGTGGTCAGAGACAACTTTCCAATCGGTAAATCTGATTGGAATGCAAACCAGGCTACTGTATAAAGAAATGGGAAAAGGTGCAACAGTATAATACAACAAGAAAAGCTTTAATTTTCAAGAGAAAAAAATTCAAAAGCTGGTATATACACAAATTCCTGTACAATATAACGTCGCTCGGAATGGACTTTGAAAAATAAACTAGACAGGTAATGAATAAAATACAGTTCCATTCTGATATACAGCAAATGTACATGGTATAAAAATGGACTGGGTGCGAGTTCCGGTACAGTCAGCTCAATGGATTACCAGACGAACGCCGCCCTCTCCCTCAGCATGCGCCCGCCGAAACGCTGCCACTCCCGCTGGTAGATCCACATTTCCTGGGTGGTGTCCAGACAGGCCAAGACCGCACCCCCTTTCCAGGCGATCAGCCGGGGGTCCAGGTCCTAAGAGACCCCATGACATCATTCCACTCATTTAATCGCTGAGGGAAGACTGATTTTGAACCTAAGCATTCATAGACACCTCTACATCTTCATCTACATCTACACTTCATTTCTAAAATACACCTGGGATGTCATAAATCATACAGTCATTTTCTGCGTATAACGGAAAGTGCTCTGATACCTGAAGAATTCAAAAAAGATTTAAAGATTAAAAACAAAAACTCACAGAAAATGGCTGGTTGGCTATATTAGGCCTACACCAATGTATAAGCCTTTAAAAGTTTTTCACAAGCTTTCATTAAAAGCCAAGTTCAATGTTACACATGTACTGTACCTTGGGGCGCGTGATGACCTCCACATTCTCCACCACCCTGCGGAAGGAGGGGGGCATCTTGTTGAGGATCCGGTGCTGGAGGAACTCCTGAGCCCTGTGGAACATCAGGCCGCCGCCCACCACCAGGATGGAGCTGTACATCTTCCGCTTGGTCTCATCCGATGCTGAGACATAGAGAAAGGCATGCAGGACAGCCCTGCTGACATCAGCACCAGCGCGCTACACGGACATCTCCAGAACATTCTGCTCTTTTCCTGATGTGCTGGGGATGGGTTTGGTGGGCAAAAGCTTAGCCTGGGGGTGCTGATAAGAGGTGTGTTTGTGTTGGTTCAGTGGATAGATAGCTAGCAGCCCGTGGCTAACCGGGCCACAGGCAGTGGGCGCAGCGTGTGAGGTGCCTTACCGCAGCAGTCAATGCTGTGCAGGATGGCCTTGTCCAGGCCCAGGGCTTTGCCCTCAAACTGTGTCACGGCAGTCTTTCGGGACAGAAGAGCCGAGGGGGGTTCCTCCATGTCAGCCCCTCCCAGCAGGCAGTCGCCCTGGGCCTGTCCCAGCTCCATGTCCTGGGCGTGGCCTCGTTCCGAGGGGTCGGTGCCCTGGCTGCAGGACTCCCCGTCAAAGCCAGAGGGCTTGGCTAAAGCCTTGCGCTCTGCTGTTGCCTTGGAGGACTGTACAGCAGAGAGAGCAAGAGGGCAAACAAACAGGGTTATACAAATAAGATTAAACAAGGAAGTGTGTAAAACAAATGAGCCAAAAAAGAGCACTCAACATCTACTTCATCATTTTCCACCTTGTAATATGTACAAATGCGAAAACAAAAGCGGAATGGGATATGCACTGCACAGAACAAAACAAAGCAATGAGAGCTAACTCTGGAGAGGTAAAAGAGGCCAGAGAGTAGCATGAACATATAAGAAAGTACAAAGTCCAGTAGGCAGCATCCATTGCATTTATATTTCCAGGAATAATCACCAGAAAAATGGGTGATGCTTCCATTTACAGTCCCCAATGTCTACTGAATAATAGAGGAGTTTCTAAGTCTTTCAGTTTGAGTTTCTTAGTATTTTACCTATGCTCTTACCAGTGGCAATTACCCAATTGTGTGCTATTCTTATCTATATTTACCTGGTAAATATGCAGTACTTAGGGGACTGCAAATTGAAGTGCTCTCCACCTGGGCCAGTGAGGTACATGTTGACACTGTGAGAGAAAAGGGTCCAACCTGGTCCTGCTTGCTCTGGGTTCCCAGCAGGTAGTGCTCATCATGAGGATCCTCGGGGTCACCCTGGGAGCGATGCTGCAGGGCAGTCATCTTCTGCCCCACAATCCCAAAGGTGGCGGGGTAGAACAACGCCATCGGAGCCTGGATCAGAGATTTAAGGCCCCACATCACAATCCGATCAGTCAATCCAGCCACCCATAAACAAAACCATCAACCAATGCCACAGAGCATGGGACACAGACTCAACCCAGATATCACACATGGGTAAAGCACCTAGAAAAAGATGAACAGGACAAGCATGCCAGGCACACACTCATTCTAAACAATCCCAATGACAATGCCCGTAAAGGAGCAAAAGAGGCAAAGGACTGAATGAATGAATGAATGAATGAATGAATGAATGAATGAATAAATAAATAAATAAATAAATAAATAAATAAATAAATAAATAAATAAATAAATAAATAAATAAATAAATAAATAAATAGGATGCGGTTCCATTTCTTCAATATCAGAAAACCTATATAATGCATACCTTACGAACTAAAGGGAAATCCTGCCATTGATATACAGTACTACCTTTATTTAATTCCAAGATCACAGGAAACAGGGGAGGAGCATACCTGTAGTTTTTCATCACCAAGTCGAAGCTGGTACAGCAAAGCTGGAGAGTCCGGGAACCGTGTTCTAAATTCATGCTCCTGAAGGCCCGAGATGTCCTAGAGCATCAAGAAGTACTGCAGGTGTTACAAAATGGCACTGGAATACTGGAACTGTTTAATCAACACCATCTGCAGCACTGTAAATAGTTCCCACAAGCCATTTTCAATTTCAGCTTGAATTGTGAATTTTGTGCAGTAACGAATGGTGCGTATTTGTGCTGTGAGTTTGTAGCAGACCTAGTCCAGGTGACAGAGATGCACAGCGTGCTGTGTTTGTGGCTAGGGGAGTGGTAAATCTAGGGGAGCGGTGAGTGTTATGCTAGTGGGGCACACCTGGTCCAGGTGACAGAAGGTCTCCTTTAGCTGCTGTAACAGGATGCAGTCCATTCTGTTTGACAGCTGGCAATCCCTGTAGGGAAAACCAGCTCTCTGCAGCAACCAGAAGAAGCATCGGGTCACATCAGAGCCTCCGTATGCCAGACACAGCCTGTAGGGGGTGCACACACAGCAGGGGGGTTATGCCCGTAGACTGTAGAAAAAAATATGGACCACGTCACTGTGATGTCACCTATTGACTTTCCATGGGCTTGGTGAAAAATGTTTTCGGGCACCACCATATTGTAGAAACTGGAGTCAGAGAAAGCAGAGAAAAGGGGGACCCTTTTATGGACACGAAGTCTGGCCGAGTACGGGTCGTCAACTAAGCACGTGAGATGCAGTGACTCAGCAGTGACTTAAACTTTCCCTAATTCCTCCACATTCCTTAATTAGTTCATCAGAACAAATAAGACCAAACCAGCACATAGGGAGACATTAGACGAAGAAGAAACACCTACTGAGACAACATTTTCTTGTAGGGAAAAAATGATTGACTGATTTTTGACTATATTGTTACAACTGACTTGGGTGGCTGAAACACCTATACTGGAGCCAGCCACACTGGCTTAGCAAGACATGTCTCTCAACAACACAAGGAAATGAGCTTCAAAAAGAAGCCTGGTTTTGGCCGCCTGGTTATGCATCCCCATACAAGCTGCAGTGCGTTACTCATCTGAGTATTATGAAAATTCCTGGAACACTATCACAGGGTATGAACTTTATCTTTTGTGCAGAGCATGGGCAGGGCAAAGAGCTTTAGTAGCCTTTGGCAGGCACCGGAAATTACAGATGAATAAGTAAGCAAACAACTTTATTGAAAACTGTTATAAAGGATATAAGCTGACAGCTGATCTTGGACAGGGACCAGTGTGGGAGAAACAATCAGCCCACGGTACAGTTGTCGACTTTGTGTGCGTAAGGAGCAAAGTCTATGAAAGGGAACTCTAGTAACCTTCAATCCCCAGCAAACAAGCGGTCAGTGTTGTAAACTTTTGCTCTCTCCATGGTGGAAATAAGCAAAAAAACAGTCTCTAATTATTACACAAGAAAACTTGTGGATCTCTTTCACAATTGTACATCATTCAGCATCTGACATGGATATCCTAGACACATAACTTTAAAAAATTGTAACTCTGATTTTCACTGATTGAGAAGACTTGCACCTGGAGTTCCTATGGGACACGCCATCTTCAACACAGCACAGGCTGGTCTTCTGATCCCCCACGTCCACCACACAGGCGCTGCTCAGCCCGCTGCCGAATGTGGCACACACTGACTCCTGGTGAACCACAATGGCTACCGAAAGAATGGGGGAAATTAAACAGATCATTTTCAGCTTGTCGATTATTCATTTAAAGTAAGTTGTTTAAAACTGCGTCAAAATTAGTTTTTTTAGCTCTGGTGCCAGACAGGGGCCGGTTGTACCAGCTGGGATTACACCTGACTTAACGTTTTGTCCAACAGAGCTTAAGCCAGACATAAAACTGAAAACCTGTTGCAGGTTAATCTAGCTCAGTGCGTGTCATTTATATTATGCCTGAGGGCAAATGCTAAGCCTAGGAAAGACCACAAGTAAAATCTAAGTATGGCTGTGCTGCCCACCAACTGCGGTTATATTTTTTATCCACAAGAATGCACATTACTTAACCCACATATAAGAAAAACCAGGGTTCTTTTCAGTTGGTGCAACTAGTGTAAAATCAAATCATAGACAAATATAAAAATGTCTGACAAAATACTTACAAACTGTTAAAGCCCAGCAAGAGAAACTAGCCCCAGATGTTTCCCAAAGAAAAGGCTGACATCCCATGGACAAAGTGAATATTACATCCGAGATACAGTCCTACTATCATTTCCACTAAATGACCAGTCAGTATTGTACGAGTCAACAAACCCACATGATAAATTTTACAAGCAGTGAAAGTGCTGATGAATATCTGCCTGCTGAACACAGAAATCGCTGTTCTAACCTAAGAACCTTGTTCAGTCTGTCAGGCACAATAACAGTGAGAGACCAAGCATCTTTTTAATACCTGAAAAGCCCATGTTCACAAGAAGCATGTTCACCAGTTCCTTTACATGCTGTCTGTTGTAGATGTCAGGGATCAACAGGATGCATCTGTAATACTGCCAGACAAACACAGGTACTCTACACATGTAACAACAGTGCAATAAAATTGAAAAAGGCAAATTAAGGAAAGGTTTTATCAAAATCCCAGGGGCAATGTTATTATAATTTTTTTGAAAAGCATTTTATTCTTCTAATTTCCGGTATGGAAATATCCTATACTGTATCTATGTAAAAATGTTGATCCACATAAACTGGCCCCTAAAGGCAGTGATTTACATCAACCCAGCAGAGCTGTACCTTTAGATCTTTCAGAGGGATTTCCAGAAACTTCTGTATAGCGTGGGACCATATGGCCTCCAAGTCAGCCAGCACAGCTGTGAGAGAGCCAGCAGGGCCGCTGTGAATGTTCAGTTGGCCCCGGCAGATGGGCCAGTGAACACTGTAGCAGTCTGCAGGGTTCACGTACAGCGCCTGTTAATGGCAGTAAAAAGGCCATTTCAGACACACTTGAGGCAAGGGAAAAAGTTAACTGAATGGGATTGCAAGATTATTGATTTATGTGACTGGGTACTCCTATTTTTGCTTTAAGAAGTACAGGGAGCTATACAGTCTTTCCACCCAATGTAGTGGAGGTTGTGGGCTGTTGGCTGGGGTGCCCCACCTCTTCCCCCACCAGAAACTCAGGGTGTTGAGTTGTGTTGGTCCACTTCACTCGAGGGCTGGTGTCCAGGACTGCTGGTCGTATTTGTCTGTTGTATGACCTTGCCTTAAATAAAATATGGAAATAGAATATTAAATGTAGCTCACTGTCTGGAAGGACAAACCGATCTCGAAACACACAAAGTCAGACTCACTTGCTCAGCAGAGACTGGAGTTCTTCTCACTCCATTGGACATTTTCTTTGACCAAATGGCCTGGTCAACCATTTTAAGACCATTCTGCCTCTGCTCATTACTTTCTGGCCTCTTCGAACAGAAATGGAAATAGATATTAAAAACTATCCATGTGTGAATCCATATCTACACACCTGCAACGCAAGCAATTTTTACAGTAGAAGTGCTGCGTCTATAATGATGGCTGCAGGATAATTTCAATTCACAATCATTGGTGCTACCACATTAGTGTATACCGTTAAGAGTAGCGAGGAAAGATATAATGATGGATACTACAAGCAAAATACTATGTGATGTCTCTTCCGTTGCACTGCAAATCGAAATTCACATTCAGTATCTGCTGCTTTGAATCTATTATTGTACTTAATGTGTAACTGATAGGCACTCACGTTAAGGCCTTCTCTCATGAGCCAAGGGTCCTCGTACCGGGGCAGTCCACTTTGCTTTTGCCTTCGCGCAATAACATGAGGAATGGTTGCGGGAAGGGTATCCGTGGCTCGTCCAATCCTCAGTGTTTTCGAACCAGGATGTATCACGACGACGAAATTACTCTGGATTTGCTGGAGGATAAACCAATATGTGAATGAGCTTATCTGCGAGAAAACGCACATGGTCAGATATCGTTAGTTATCACGTCAAAATAGAATTGTACTCCAGCTCCGTAAGTAATGCCCACCCTCCAGTATACAGTACGAAATGAAACCATGTTTTTCATGCAAAAAAACAACTCAAATCTACCAGTAAATGTAGTTAGATCATTTATGTTAGCCGCTAAATTTAGCAAGCCCTCTAGTTGGACTAATATTGTGGTAGCTACTGACTCACCCTGTTAACTAGGCAGCTAGCAGCACATCGTTCGTTCAGAGATCACTTCAAAATTGGGATAGCAGGTATGTCATCCCGCCACCAAGTTATTGGGATGGCAGGTATGCCATCCCGCCAAGTTATTGGGATGGCAGGTATTCCATCCCGCCAAGTTACGCCTTGGAGGGGGCATGCCCTATACCTATACAGCACCGAGAGTTTGGCACTTTTCAGGGTTCCCCACAGAATTAACCAGAACAGCTACAGACACTCAGCCCTTAAAAACATTAAATTCTGTACATTCTCACCCCATTTCAACAGACAGAATTCATAAACATGTCCACACAATAAAGCCCCAAACTAAGGGGACTTTGCGTTTTCTCCTTCTTCTTCTTCTTATTTTTCCTGCCGCCAATCCCACTAACAACATGTCTCCCCATTGGACATTTTACCGACACCAGCAAAATATTCACCTACACAACCCAATCAAAAACTCGCATATACACGCAAAATACCCATACCTTCTTATTCTGAAACATTTCCACTTTAAACAGCTAGTCTGCTGTGGCCCAGTGGGCAAGGTTACAGTCTTGGGAACACAGGGTGCAAGGTTCAAACCCAGCTAGGAACACATTTCTTGCTTTTACCCTCACTCATAATTGTAATAATTGTAAATAGTAATCTCATAAAAAACACGTTTTCAACATACAAAAATGCCAAGTTACTCAAAAGTATTGATATCAAAATGACGCCAAGTTACGGTACTACAAACAATATAGGCTATCTTGCCTCACCGAAATGACATAAGATGTATTTCAAAGCAATGCTACCCAAAATTTCCTCAGTTCTTTCAAGTCACTTGGCCCTGTGTTTTGTAATCTTACCATTTTACAATGTCATGCAAACTTTCTGTCAGATCAAAGAGTCAAATATTTCGAATTTCCTCATGGAACACATTGAAATTAATGTAAAAAACTGCTGCTGAGTAACTACAGGAAGCATATTTCTCCAGAAAACATGTTTATACTTGCTTCTGAACTGAATTTGAGTACATGTGCAAGTTATTGTATAGCCTATTTGCTACGTACAATAAATACTGCATATAAAATACATATTGTACATACATACATAGAGAACTTCTTTATCCCCATGGGGACATTTCCCTCGCAGCATGTTACATTCACATTTACGAACACACACTTATACCAAGAAACATACTATCATTCACGCAACAGAAAGGCTGGGCAGCGAAATACATACATACCAATACAAATTGGACATATACACGCCTATTCAATCAATCTTGACTGTGAGAGAGCCATCCACACATATGTTTGGCCTGCCCATGTAGTGCATGCTTATACACACAGGGCCAAGTGACTTGAAAGAATTGAGGAAATATTGGGTAGCATTGCTTTGGAATACATCTTATGTAATTTCGGTGAGGCAAGATAGCCTATATTGTTTGTAGTACCGTAACTTGGCGTCATTTTGAGATAAATACTTTTAATCGCAGGCCTGGATTTTGGCAGTGTGAATGAATGAGTTATAGACGGGGTATGTTTTGTATGTGTGAGTAACTTGGCATTTTTGTACGTTGAAAACGTGTTTTTTATGAGATACAGACTACCAAAACTAACGAGCTAGTCCAATTGCCTGATGGAACACATTGACATTCATATACAAAACTGCTGGCGAGTAACTGCCTGAATTGCCTCATGGAACACATTGAAATTCATATACAAAACTGCTGGCGAGTAACTACAGGAAGCATATTTCTCCAGAAAACATATGTTTATACTTGCTTCTGAACTGAATTTCAGTAAATGTACAAGCTCTTGTATATTTGCTACGTACAAGAAGTAGGCTACTGCATGTAAAATAGCCTACATATTGTACATACATACATAGAGAACTTCTTTATCCCCATGGGGACATTTCCCTGCCAGCATGTTACATTCACATTTACGAACACACACTTATACCAAGAAACATACTATCATTCATGCAACAGAAAGGCTGGGCAGCGAAATACATACATACCAATACAAATTGGACATATACACGCCTATTCAATCAATCTTGACTGTGAGAAAGCCATCCACACATGTTTGGCCTGCCCATGTAGTGCATGCTTATACACACAGGGCCAAGTGACTTGAAAGAATTGAGGAAATATTGGGTAGCATTGCTTTGGAATACATCTTATGTAATTTCGGTGAGGCAAGATAGCCTATATTGTTCGTAGTACCGTAACTTGGCGTCATTTTGATATCAATACTTTTAATCGCAGGCCTGGATTTTGGCAGTGTGAATGAATGAGTTATAGACGGGGTATGTTTTGTATGTGTGAGTAACTTGGCATTTTTGTACGTTGAAAACGTGTTTTTTATGAGACACAGACTACCAAAACTAACGAGCTAGTTAAGTTAGCCAAGTACCCATGATACGTATTAACGTACGCGACATTTCCAAAGACAGCCACTCTGATAGCTAAACGGACTGCATTTAAAACCATAAATAAATAAGCTTCATAAAGGTAAAATGAGTAAAGTTAGTCAGCCAATGTTAACTCTTTAGTTCCCTTTGAAAGTTGATCTTAGATGGATAACTAGTCATTTAAATAGGAAATAACTAGTTTAGTCTAGCTAGCCAAGTTAGCTGACGTACCTCTTGAAGAGGCTCCGGGATGACGGGTGGAACTATCGGCCTTTTTACGCCACGCTGCTCCTTCTCTTTCTCCTTTTCACGTTCCTTTTCTTTCTCTTTTCCATTTTCTTGTTCTCTCTCCGCTTGTGTCATTTCGATTGTTAGAGAAAATGGAAACTTAAGAATTAAGCATCCCTACCGCAAAACTACTAGACCAGTAGCCAGTTCTGTGCTAGCTGCACAAGAAGCGCTGTTGTCATGTGAATACGATGGACTATCCAGTAATTTACCCGGAGTTTCACGGCGGTGGACAAAATAAATCCGCTCAGAGTTTTACTGCATTGCGGAAAGTAATGGGCTATGCGATTTATTAAACGTTAGCTAGCTACATAACAAAGACTACGACACTGAGCAAAGAAACATTTGCAAGCTTAAAATTATCCTTTGGAGTTTGAAAACTTAGTTAAAAAAAATAAAAATAAAACCAGTATGTTTGCATAGCTGCTATTCTTTAACAATGTAATATTAACTTGGTTAAGTACAGTACATTCCATCTAAATGTTGGTACTTGGACTACATGTGATTATTTTAAATGGCATTAAATAACAAGCCCATAGACCTTGCATTGAGGATTTCTGTTAAAAAAAACAAACAAAAAAACATACACCTCATCATTGGGGAATCTACTGTCTATGTGGCAGAATCTGTCAAACATCTGATGCAGGATTGAAAATAGTCTGCAAGCAAAACAGGATTGATGAAACATTGGAGGGGTACTTCCAATCTAGACATTTAATTACATTTCAGATAAACATATATATTTTACATGAAATGGGAAGTTAAAAATTTTAAAAAGTAAAATGCAGTTTTTACAAGGATTTAAATCATACCCTTTAAAGCAAACCTTTAAGAACACACTGTGCAGTCTAATAAAAAAATCCAACTATCCAACACAGCAGTAATAATAAGTATCCAGAACAACTTATATTAAGTTGATGAAATTTATGATAATGCAAAACCATTCATTAATGGGAACCAGACCTGGGTAAAATATGTATTTGTTTTGGATTCAAATACTTTTCTATGCTTTACTGATCTTGTCTGGTGTATTGTAACAAATTAAATACTCTCAAAAAGCACAAACCCTGCCTTCTGATCATATTGGCAGGCTGAATTACATCAGGCAAATTCAATAGAGCACAGAAAATATTTGAATCCAAAACAAATACGTATTTGACCCAGGTCTGATGGGAACATATGTGCCATTATAATTCTCATTTATAGGCCAAAAGGGAAAAATCCAAAGAGCACCCAGGAGTATATGCAAAGCTGTACCAAATAAAATACGAATTAGAAAAGGGTCCCTTGTATTTCAATTTTTAAAATGTTATTTTTTTGTAACACATCACACACCTGTCTTGTACGTTTAACCACTGAAATAAGACAACAATCCCTCCATGAACCAAATGTCCTTTTTATTATACTATATAAAACACAGATTTCAGAAAGTAATTATGATAGAGAGTGAGAAGAGAAGAACTGAGGAGGAAATGAGATGCTGCTAATCAGCTGCTCTGGCCCCTTGGAGAAGGATTTCCCAGTGCAGCATCAGAAATCTGCCGAGAAGCAGAAGCAGCTTCAGGATGAGGCTGCACGCACGTCCATATCAGCGCAGGTGTTGCGGTTTCCTATTACCCAGGACCCTCAGCACCAACACTTGTAGCCGGCATGCTGCACTCAACGCCTACACAAAAGTGTAGGCATTTACCTGAAATGAGAACAGGACAGTTAATAGCTAAGTTTCAAATCATATTCACCATCATGACACACACATTTTTCTGTATCTCAGCGGTAATAATCTGTAAATAGCTACCATATGCAGATAACATGACTTGTGTGGTAACAGATGTATTTTTGTATGTATGTATGTATGTATGTTTTATATATTTACCATTGTAAACCTGAAGGATTTACAATTGCATCAACATTATGCCTCCAGAGGCTGTGTGCATGTATATTGCCCAATTATTCTTTACAAAATTACATTTAATATTAGTTTTGGTTTAAAGCATTTCCTGTGGTGCATGCAATCTTGCAACCTGTGACCACTGCACTCAAGGAAAGAAGTATGAGCATGATAGAAGAACTTATATTTGGTTGTAATAGTGAATAAGTTACATAAGAATAATATTTTTACATGCATCACCTTTGGAAACATAAAAATATGTACAAGCTACTTTAGAGTTACTTGAAGGGTACTTTCTTGCTTAATACAGATATAATGTTTACAAAAACCCCAGAAAGTGAACATCTCTAAACTACAAAACTTTGCCAACAGAATCAATATAACTTGTTTTCTAGTTTTCGGCCAAGCAATTTGGACTATCGAGATTTGCATTCTTAGCGCAGTACATCAGACATGCATGACTGGTTCAAGAACTTACATCTGACGTGGCCTAATTGAGGAACGGGGAAGACCCCACCGACCTCAGTTTCAAACATTCAAATATGTATTCATGAAAGCAAGCTGCTCACCTTCCTCATCCTCCTCCACCCATTGGTGGGGCACTGGGTCCACCCCCACCATGGTTTATCCGCCCCATCCGTCTCCGGCCCCCAGGAAACCCTGGTGGGCTAAAATAAACAAACAAAAAAACATTTTACATCTTAGCAGGGGGAAAACACAGGTTTACTTTTTACAAGCCTGAATTCCCCATATGATGCAAAATGGAGTGATAAGCCCAGTTCAAATAAATACAGGAAATCAGTCATCTTGAGACCTACCCTCTGCCATCACTGAACCTTGAAGATGAGCCAGAGTTGTTACTCTTTGATAGATCTGGCTGGAAGAGTGTTTGAAAGCTGAAAACCAATAAAACAAGTAGTTTAAGTATCCACATATGTTGTATGGGATGAACTTTCAAAAGTAGTCAAGGCAGAAATAAAGAAATAAGTCTATACATAAGGAAATAAATTACTATTCATAATAATAATAAGATAAGGCAAGTAGCTTTATAAAACTATATTACATGTAAATGTAACTGTATAGTAATAGACAGACAGCTAACAGTAAATGAAAACAAAATATAGTAAATCTTACAACAATCCAAAAAATTCCACAGCGCCCCAGAAGAGGTCACTAAAAAAAGATAACCTCCATGGAGACTGGTTCCGACTGTCCAATACCTGACCTGAAAGAGAAACGTTGATCAGATAGTAAGGTCAGCCAAGTTCATAGATACACAGTTATTAGTTCATACTGGTTATGACAAATACTTTGGCGACATTAACACCGCTTATGTTTCACCGTTTCATGTCACCAAGCTTTCTCAAAACGTTACAAGCTAACTTGTTATTGTGGCTTAGCTAGCTGGTGGAATCAGTCTACCTCGCACAGACATCTTAGCCAGCTCTAGCAAAAAAATAGATTATTTCTGTGAACACAAACAGGTAATTAACTTTAGATGAGTTAGTAAGTTTGCCAGTTAGCCATTATCACACACTCCCATCGCTAACAAGATAATACGTGAGTTAGACAAAGTATATAGCAAATGTTCATCAAAACAAATCTGACCATCGATAGCAAGAACCTAACTAGATACAAGACAGTCGGGAAACGGGCAATTTAGATAGCATTACATTCTAGCTAGCAAATATGTTTGTCTACTACTTTGGAACGTATAAGTTTTAAGAGATTACATCAATAGCGTAAACGTATTTATAACAAAAATGTTACTCCCTACTCACCGTTAGACACGTACACCATTTTAGAGTCAGTGTCGCATCGCTGAGGACATCTGTTCCGTATCCGGCATATGCGTCATTAGTCAAGGCGTGGCTTATTTAGCTTTTTAATGGCGGTTAAGGCGTGCCTTTTTTAAATATATTTTTTTGTTTACGAAGTACGCTTGGTGCACGTGGAGTTTCACTAGGTTTCTCGAGCAGGGTCTATGAGACTAAAACTGCAGATTATTTTGTGACGTTTGTAGCCAGTGCATCATGATGGAGAATATTTAGTTATTCCACAAGTATTGAAGTGAGTATTTAGGTACGGCTCCAGCTGCTTTTATAGAATAGTAGGGATGAACTTTAGTCAAAATTATGGACGTCTTGTATCATCACAACTGTACATAGCTTATACGACATGCTAGTTTGTATCTGGTGTAGAATGAATTTGTTTCGCAAAGGCATTACCTTGAAGTGTCAATAGTGTGTTACAGTTTGTAGTCCTAAAACCCGGAAGTAGCCTAAGTTGACACTTTCATGGGTTCCTTCGTCAGATTTACAATGCATTTTTCCCATAGGGATTTCGTTTTCTGCCGAAAATAAGGTCAGTGGTGAACGTAAGCCTAAGTGAGCTTTTTGTTCTATGAGATAAATTACACCCATTAATATCTCAACCGTGGATTTCGAAGCTGTTATGTGCTTTGGAAATCTACAGAGGCAACCCATGGCGGAAGAAACGTCCGGGTTGGCCTACACAAAGACTTCATAACTCTGTTATGGTCGTCCTATCTGTTTAGTACACTCAAGTTCCGTCAGCAAAACCGTATTTAGGCTTTTCTCGTAGAAACCCTGAAGTGGACGTATAATGTGGCATTTAGGTTAAAGAAGTAGCTTTAATGTTGTTACATAGCCTGTTATTTTATAGTTTATACAATTTATGTTCTTGGGCCACTTCATGAGCAGTTCGGCACGTGCTACAGATACAATAAATAATAAAACAAAAAAAAAAACTGAACAGATACACATAGCTTTGTTGGTCAAACAGCTACACATAGTGCACACCCTAGTGTCAATAAATTGTCGTTTTTTATTTTGACATTTATTCCATTGAAGTAATTCCATTGACTTATATCATGGAATATAAAATATATGCCACTCCTCTAAAGATGGGGCTCTTTTATAACACTATAGAAATTGAGTTATAAATAAATAAATTGATATCTATTTTTGTTTTTATAAATAACTAGGGCCATTGGTGAATAATGATGGCTGTTATTTCTCAAAAGAAAGTATTTGTAGGATACTTAAGGCACCACCACTGCCTCTATTAGTTGTGTACCTTACCTATACACAGTTAACACTAGACATTATTTCTTGGTAAACATAAAGAAAAACGTGTTTTTCTTTTCATAGCAATGCAAACTTGGCAAGGGTGCACAAAATGCCCCTCACTAAAGGTCAGTCTGAAAGATTAAGCAAAACAGATGCATAGCTTAATGCATTATGGTCTGGAAAAGAGAGCACAGAACCTCAAATAATGTGTTTTCATCTGTTCTTTTTGTTTATGATTTAATTGGCTCTTGCAGATTATTGTGTGATAAGCCCCTTAAAAGTCCTGAGCACAGTCTGAAGGGGTGGTTAATCCTCAACATTGTTTTTGTTCTGTAGGAAAAGAAGCCCCCCTGTTTCTGAATTGTAAGAAAATTCCCTATGTTTTGGAGACTGGATGGTCAGAAGCAAGGAGTCCATCTAAATTAATTCCATCATGTTTTTCACCTTAAAGGTAAGCTGGTCTAGAACCAACACTAAATATAAATATGAAATAAGGAACAATGGAGAGGCTGTCAGAATTCTTTTCATTCTCAATCATTAAATGTGTTTTAAAAACAAGCCATTTTTCAGTCATCATTGAATAACACAACAGAAGTATGCTAGAAAATATCAATTACTGTGGTCAGGCTCACTATTCGTGCTATATTGCACTACTATACAGATATTGTGAAAACTACACAAAATATGCAATAACCCATGATAATGGTCAAACTTGAAATTCAGTTATGGTAAAGTGTTAAACTTCATCATAAAAAATAAAATAAAATAATTTCAAAGACAATCTCTGCTGGGCAGTGGCTTTATGCAGGAGAGACTTTGGGGCTTTTGCTGACAGTGGAGATGGTGGTTTCTGCTTCTAATCCCTCTGAATCAGAAGCCCATGGATTTCTTCCACAAAGCAGGAATGGAACAGCGCAGTCCCTAAACTGAATAAATAAACAGAGAGAAATAGGACATCTTTCTTACATCTGTTGTGTTGCTTATTTTGTTTGGGCTTTTTTTTCTTCAGAAAGCCACGACGTTGCTTGATGTTTATAATTAAGTCCTAATGCCCATGTTCAGGTGAATCTCACAAGTTCTCTCTTATGACAAAAGTGATGATAATATTAATAAGTAGGCCTATTGCATTCTGTTTCAGTTTGAAATAACGTTGAAGTGGAAGTGTTGGATTGATGATCTATGGCAAAAGCCTGTGCCTTCAAAGCTTGTACCTACCTATCTTATTATTCAAGGACTTTGCCTTTCTCTGTCCATTGTGCCAGAGACAGCCATTAGCTTAGAGTTCTGTATTACCACATTAGGTACTTATAGGAGTGTGCAAGGTTGGTGTTCTTGGCTCCTGTATGTGTAACTCAATGTACAGATCATTCCAGAACACTCCAGAGCATTGTGATGCAGGTGTGGTAGAGGGTGCCGCTAACATTTGTTTACATAGCTACATGTGACAGGGTTTCAGGCTTAAGCTGTTACTTGCCTGTTTGTTCATGAAAATGTAAATGATGGGGTTGAAGATGGTACTGCTCTTGGCCAGATACATGGGGACAGTAGAAATGATGGGGCTGATGTGAAGATCATGGTAAGTGATAACTGCCAATGCAAAGGCAGCATAGGGCAGCCAGGTGAGCAGGAAGGCCAGTACCATCACAATTACCATGCGGGCTACCTTGACCTCCACTCTAGCAGTAGTGCCCCCTTCAGACATGTGGAGTCTGGCCACCTTGAGGAGCAAAAATCAGACCATTAACTGAAAATATTGATGGAAAGCAATGTCTGTGTACTATCTGAAAAGAAAATAAATGATAAATTTATGCACACACACACACACACACACGTAGTGTTTAAAACAACTACACAATGGAGCACAGATGAGTTCAGTCATTACTTGATGGTACTGATTGATAATCTTCATCCCATCCACAGAGCATAAGTAACTGACTGGTGATATGAAGAGTTTGACCTTGACCTCATCCATATGTCATAGCCTTTTCAGTCACCAGGAAGGAAGTCAATTGAGCATTCATGGGATTTTCTGGAACAAAACCTAATGCAGTATGTTCCACTTCATCAGCTGAACTTGAGTGGTTTGACTTTTTTTGAGGGAGAGTGATGATGTATTGAACCTGCAGAATCCTAGATGTTGGCACATTCTATGCCATGGCACATAGATGATGTACTGGCCACACAGTACAGTGGTAGTATGAGAACATTAAGATATTCATTTGTAGCCATACCTCAGTGTGCATTTAAGCTATAGATGTCACTATGATACTGTGATGTAGTGTGAGGTTAATATTCAGTTAGTTTACCTGCCGTAGTGCCCATAGTAGCTGTGAATAGGAGATCACAATGATGCTGAATGGGATGGCGAAGCACAAAAGGAAGTAGCACAGGATATAGGAGATGTTCCATGGGTCCCTGCTGTACCAGTTGGGGGCACAAGAGGTCTTTACCCCCTCCAGCTGGTAGCTCCCCCACCCAAACAGAGGCGGTGTGTTCCAAATCAAGGACCAGACCCAGGAGAACGCCACCCCCGCCACAGCATGATTTGTCCGGAACATAATGGAACCCAGAGGTTTGCACACCACGAAGAAGCGTTCCACTGCGATAACTGCCACTGTGCACAATGCTGCAATGCCTGCAAAGAAATTCTCATGGCCTTTCTTCTCTCCATCCAGCACCCTACTCTGTGTCTAGCGATGTACAGTCAATTGATTCGGATTGCGATAAATTGAGAATTGACATATAATGTTAAGTTGTTCGGTCATGAGGATTAAAGCAATGTTTTGGAATGTCTTGTTACAATGTCTGATGAAACATAATTAGAAAAGCTCTGTTATACTGTCTTGTACTGAGTTTGTCAAACACTAGTGTAAATTTAACAATGTTCATTATTATTTAACTACAGAGGATTCCTGCCCCACAACCTATTGCTTGACTAAATGTAATGTGAAATTACTTAGGAAATGCTTAGTGAAAATTTTAAAATAAAGAAATATATATATATATATATATATATATATATATATATATAAATTTCTCAGCAAGGTGTAATATATGCCTAAATACAAAAAAAACGTGCCTTGCAACTCACAAGTTCCCAGTTTGTGTAGTACTGATTTGTATAATTACACCTGTAGTATTGAAACAATCCAAGTAATAACTCACCGAAGAAAGCCACAGCGAACCCTTCGATCACACAGCCGATCCTCCCCAGGCTGAAGTAGCCCATGCCGTTTGTCACCGTTGTCATCAGCCCTCCAGTCAGAGCCGCTCCTAAGTCTGCTACTGCCAGGTTCACCAGAGCGTAGTTCAGAGGCTGCCTCAGTTTCCTGTGACGAAGTGTCGTCACAATAACTGTAACGTTCAGAATGATCCCAGCCGTGGAGACCACTCCCATGATAATGGACAGCACCGTGTATCCGATTCTGGGCATCAGGGCTTCATTCGGGGAGTATGGAGAAAGTGGATTCTCTTTGGAACCAATGGCAAACATGACATTGTCCATGGTATAGAGTTGATTGCAGGCACAGGTGCAAAAAAAAAAATAAATAAAAATACAACCAGGGTAACCAAGTACATCTGTTGAAGTTGCCCAAGTGTCCCTCGGCTTATATACATGGCCACTCTAGTCTTCCTTTTATGGCAGCTTTCACAGGTGACATCTTGGAGATTAGGTAACGTAAATCCCACTGTAAATCCTTAAATCTGGATTTTAGACAATATAAATCTGCAAGTGAATTTTGTAATTGATGTGGTTGCACTTTCCTTGATTGGTATGTCTATGTCAGAACTCTAGTGTCTGCTTTGAAGAAAAATTGGCAGAAGGGTGGAAATTTTTCTTTGATGTGATGATTTAATTAAAATACGCAGCACTCATTTTACATTATAAAATGTGTGAAAAGGAGGCATTTAAGTAGAGATAAGGCCACTAGATGGAAGGAACTGGAATAAATCCTGATTAAACGGATGTATGGTCTTGATTTAAAATGTAAGAATTTATACGTGATATTTCAATTATTTTGTTGTTTCACATTTGTGTATTTGTGTGGCTGATTAGGTGAAATGAATGCAGGAAAACATTCCCATAGAACTTGTTTTACTTGTGCATACGTTTCTTAGAGTTCTGCATTTTATGGATTAGGAAAATAGGAAATTCTTTTAAAGCTTGCAAAAGTTCATGGAAGTGTGTTTGGCTGTAAGTTGTGACATTAGTCTTAGCATTTATGTTTGCTACCAGTGGGCTTTGTAAGGGGTGTGTGCGCGTATATGAGAGTGTGTATATTTATACATACATCGATATAAAACTGGTCAAATAAAGTATATGAGTGCCTGTTCCTCTCATCGAGAAATGTGTGGGGGAGGAGCATTACATTATAGATGCATCTAACTCTGGAAAGGATCAGTGAATTAATCTTGAGCATCACCAGAGAAAGGGATCCAGACATACCTTCTCTAAGCCATGCTCATGACCTCCGGGATCCCCCTTCATCCATTATTACACAATCACGAGAGTGACAAAATTCTGTGCAGCACACACGTAAACATCTTTAAGAGCACTTATTAACTTGATCCTTTCCGGCTTTCTAAATCAGATCCGGTTACACTGCACGTTGTATTCTTTCTAAGCCAAGTGC
Source organism: Anguilla anguilla (assembly GCF_013347855.1). NCBI lineage: Eukaryota > Metazoa > Chordata > Actinopteri > Anguilliformes > Anguillidae > Anguilla > Anguilla anguilla. The sequence continues at coordinate 17,010,947 of NC_049211.1, read as the reverse complement.
ATTGGACACAAAGGCACAAACATATGGACATATTAAAACCCCCCACACATACGCATACACACACACACACACATTAAGATGAATCACATCAAGCAGTGGCTGCAAATGATCTGTTTAACTGTTTGATCATAAATTAGAGGACTGTGTGCTTTATTTCAGTCTCAGTGTATTACTGATCAACTTCATGTCCTTAATAGAACATCATTTAACTAACCATCTTTTGGCTTTTGAATTAATTGTGTATGTGTGTGTCTCATCTTACTGGCTGGTACCTGTGTCCTCTGTGGCCATGAACAACAAGACGGCATATGATATAGCCTAGAACCTCAAAGAAAAATTGACTCACTTTTCCTTTAAGGCGAGGGATGACCTTCTTTCTTTTTCTCTGAAATGACAAAATTATCTGCCATCAACAAATTAACACGGAATTGTATCTTGCCAAGCTGTTCAGGAAAGATCAAGATTTTCTGTGAAGCATAGCGAATTCAAAGAAGTGCCAACAGCAGAATGACGTGACACTCAAAATGACCTTTTAAGAGGTTTAACTTCAATTAAGACGAGATAGAGATTACAGAATGTTTAGTGTCCGTTTTAATAGACTGCAAGATATTCAATACAAGATGCAAGTTACAAGATATCAGATCAAAGGACTTCTTTACTATAAATATTGCTTTCAGTCTATCGATATTTGTGAAAATAGCATGTAGTTCTCTGATTTTGCTGAACTACATGCTATATTCTGAAATGAGCACGAGCCAAGGGGAAAAAAGTTTATTAATGGTTATATTTGCAGTATATTTAATTTATAATATTAACATAATTATATATACGAATTTATTTTAGAGATGGATGCTAATAGTGTGATATTATTATTATTTTTTTAAATTGTGCCATTTCTTTATTCTACCAGGTCATTTGGGCTGAAGTATCTGTTTTAAAATTCAGTATGCTTTCTTTGTGAAAATCTTTAAAATTGCTTCTTGAATGACCGATACATTGTACTGTTCCGGACTTGAACATGATTGACACCAATACCAGACTCAATTTTCTTTCATTAAGCGTAGGTATATAACAGTGCTCTTTGGTGCAAAACAGTTACTGAGATTAATTAATAGTGACTCCATCCATTTGGATCACATTGTCCTTGAGATCTTGGATACAGTCATTACCCATGAATCATCACATTAAATTAAATCTTCTGTGGTACAGCTAGGTCCTTACTGTATCCCTTGTATTGTAATTTTCTTTTCAGAAAGATAAACTCCATTACATTGCTTTACATGATATCCCTTTCATGGATATTGAATTTTTTGAAGAATCCTAATCCTCCATTGAAAATCATTTGGAAACACTCACCTTATCTACTTTCTGCCTTTTCATTGGATTTTTTAAAAACTATTTTTACTCACATACTGTGAATAATTTCCTAAATTAAACTCTCAATTCAGGAATTATTTAATTGGAAGTGTGTTTATTCTCATTATTTTATAATGTCCTTTGAGGTTATTATATGACATGAACCAAACCTGTTGTTTATTGCTTTTATATAGTTTAACCACCATTGCACGTACTGCTAATTAGGAAGCCATGTAAGCTGTGTAACCCCAAATTGTTTTGACATAACTGTGGTGAGGAGGCAATACCAAGGCAATAATGAGGCTGATTATACATGTATAAATAGCACCGTTAAAGGTGTCTTTGGCATTTCTGCGTAAGGGACTTCCTGATTCTAGGAGCAAAAATAGGATATGATGTTGTCCTGTTCTGCCCTCCTCATGAGCCAGAGACACACAACAGAGCATGCAGCAGGAGTTATTGCCAGTTGAGAGAAAGAACCTGTCGGGGCAGGGTAAATAGCCAAGGGGTGCAAATGAGACCTTAGGTACCCTGGTCAACGTAGCCCTGTTTCCTGCAGGATGAAGCCAACTGTTCCTGAAGTTCCTGCTAGTCACAGATAGGGAATGATATCCCACCACAAGCCGAGGCATGAATTAGTGGTGCTTACAGCAAGTGCTTTTATTCATTGAGCCACTTGGCTGGGTCTGCTTCTCATTTTCTGAGAGCTGCCTGAGTAGAACATTCTCCTATACTCAACCCCCATCACAGCATGGAGGTCTCATACTGGACCAGGAGGGTTTATGGCTTTATTCCATAGCTGAATCTTACTAAATACTTTAAAAAACTGTACTCACTGCTCATCTCTCTTTCTGGTGTGCAGCATTATGAAAATGGAGTGCGGAATTACTCCTCTGTGGTAAACTGCCATCCAATCCAGAGTGGTGTAGTTTTGGTACAAGCTGTTTCACAACAGGAGACATGGCATAAAACCTAAGTGCATAATTCATTTAACCTTTGTCTTATTAAACTGTGTTAACTCTCATTGTGTATTTATACGGACACACTGCTGTTAGCACTGTAAAGCACAAGACAAGTTCACAAAATCAGTATGCACAATTTCACATGGCATTGTTTTTACTCATTACTTAATGGGGACTTAGCTGGATTATGTTGTATTTCACCACCTTGATTTTAGAATTAATAAAGCAACACAACAAATTATTAAGTTGTCAGACTGAACAATATATTCCAATACACAACAAACCAGCATGCTGCGTCCACTAGATGTCACTGTTGGTTAAACATGAGGCGCAGAGGCTGCACAGTCCAGATGTGACCCCTTGAGCAAATTCTGTTTTCCCACAAGCAGGTGGAAATGAACATAGCAGGTTTGCTTTTCCACTGCTGGGAAATCATACATTACATCCTACTGACATGTGTCTGAATTTCCAGAGTCATTCATCATTCCTTAATGTTCTTTCAATTGCACAGATGCTTACCACAGAAATTTATATTTGATGTTTGCATTATAATACTGATCTGTCATTACTCATGTTGCTATGCAATAACTCCTAGTGCCTGGGATGTTATGAGAAGCCATGCTTATAAAGCTGTGATTACCACATTAAAATACACATTTTTATCATGGTGATTACACTGTAAATGTTTAAATGTTTAAATTTCATAATATTCTAAAACATGCACAACAAAGACGAAATTAAAGAAAATCATTTTTTTCTCACGTGTTGTGCATGCAATATACACATGTAAAATATCTTCCCACAGTCAGAAGATTAGAAAATCTTGGTTTTATATGTGTCTCTTAACATTCTGATGGTTTGTTTGCTTTGTTTGTGTGAAGGTATGTACTGTATTTTTTGCATGTGTGAAAGTATGTGTGTGTCAGACCTAGGTCAAATAATACTTACCATTAGATTCCTGTGAATTTCCTGCAAATTACTGTCAATTAAAAACATCTGTTGACACTAGTATTTAGAATTCAACTTAGAATAAACTCTCATGGATCTTCTGCAGTGTTTTCACATTTTACTGAAATCCTACGAGTGCCAGTATTTAAAAAAATGTATGTGTGTGCGTGTGTGGCTGTGTGCATGCATGCATGTGTGTGTGTGTGTGTGTGTTTGTGTGTCTGTGTGCATGAATGTGTGTGTTCGTGTCTGTGCACATGCATGTGTGTGTGTGTGTCTGTGTGCATGCATGTGTGTGTGTCTGTGTACATGCATGTGTGTGTATGTGTGTGTGCCTGTGTCTGTGTGCATGCGTGTGTGTGTGTGTACCTGTGTCTGTGTACATGCATGCGTGTGCGCGTGTGTATGCCTGTGTCTGTATGCATGCATGTGCGTGCGTGTGCCTGTGTCTGTGTGCATGCTTGTGTGTGTGTGTGTGTGTGTGCTTGTGTCTGTGTGCATGCTTGTGTGTGTGTGTGTGTGTGTGCCTGTGTCTGTGTGCATGCTTGTGTGTGTGTGTGTGTGTGTGCCTGTGTCTGTGTGCATGCATGTATGCGTGTGTGTGTGTGTCTGTGTCTATGTTTGTGTGCATGCATGCGTGTGCTAGTCCCAGTTTGCTGCCCTCTACCCTCTTACCTGATGGATTGTCTCTGGCTCATTGCAGCCCTCTAAAGGATGAAATAGTTCCGAAAATGGATTGATGGATTTAAAATATATTTCTCAGGGGTTAGATTTCATCTTTGAAAATATATTAGTTTTGTAAGGATGGTTACTTCAGCCTAGAATATCTCTACATGAACTGTGTGCAGTGTCTATAAAAACTAAGAGTCCTTGAGATATGAATGGAATGGACAGGAAGGAAAGCCAAACTCCAGCACCCCTACATGATGGAGATTGTTAAGGATTAGAGTAGAGTCCAAGCCTTAGTGTACAGTATCACCTTGATGGAGAACCACCTCGCAATATCATCCATCATGTTGGCCAGAGTGACAGAGATCTGACAGAGACAGAGTCCGATGTGAGGAAGAAGTGAAAGGTTATATGTTCCTCAGTATTTTGAAAATGCATATTTGAGATTGTTTTGCAATCCATGAAACATATGGAAATCATTGGCAAGTGACCATTTAGGTATATAAAGGCTGCCAATATACTGTTTAGCCAAACTTGTCTACCAGGAGAAACAATTTCACTGAAAAAACGAAAAAAGAAGAAGCAAAAACAAAAAAGCTACATTATCATTGTTGCAGGTCATTACATCAAATATCCTTATTGGTATTTGTTACTAAGAAGAAAAGATTGTTTTATTTCCTCAGTTACAGTTATAGTCAATTTGCACATGGTCCAGAATTTCAGTATATTATGCTCTAAACCTAACAATGAATGTGAACTAGCTTATGAGTATCTTATCCTCTCTCACCCTATTTCAGTTTTTTAAATAGCTGCTTTTCACTTTGTGTGGAGATGGTGGCGGAGTGATCAACGCACAAATACCTTTGCTGCAGTGGTGCTGACAGCTATGCTCGCCCTGACTGATTACAATTTGGTTGCATTTCTATTCAAAGGCAGTCTTCTGAGATTTCATTAATCTGTGTTTGAAGCTAACTTGGGTTCCTGCAGTACGTGAGACTCCCTCTCACCAGGCAGGCTGTCTCCCTGCTCCATGCTCACACATGACCTAATTCACTGGATTATACAATTGAATTAGTAAAAAAAAAAAAAAAAAAACCCTGCATGCTGCATGCAAGGCTCTCCTCTCAATATAGAGGGGCTTTCTCAAAATTGAATCAGACCATCATTCACTCACTTCCAATGCAGCACTCAATTTCTATTATATATATATACATGTATACATGTGTATATATATATATATATATATATATATATATATATATATTCTTTCAAACAGGGTGATTAGAATTTCCCACTTTCATATTCTGTAACCTATGAATACATCTGGATTTCTGGATATAAGAAATATAAATTAAGCACAATTTGGGTACAAGAGCCAGGCCTGCACATGATTCTAACCCAAGGCCCAGACACTATTTCTGTGAATCCTATTCCACACACTGCTCCACAGGGGATGAAAAGTAGTTTAAATACTGGCAAGGTGGTAGATGCGAGGAGAATACATGGGGACTGAACTGATAAACATCTGTAATTTCCTGTGGTTGTACTTCTTTTCAGCTGTGTACACGTCCTGGCTTGTCTGCGAGATTGTGTCTCGCCATGCTGAAGGCAGATAAAAACGCAGATGTGATATAAATTCATGAACTTTCATTTTGTGATATCAACTCAAAAAAATAAAAAACACACTCACACACAACCATGATGCATTTCATTCTCTAGCATGCAAGTCAGGTACAAATTGAGAAAATAGACATCTTGAAATGTAATGCTTTTTCTTCATCAGCTCCTATTAACTTTGTTTCCGCGCCCTCCCCCCCCCCCCCGCCCCCATTATCCTGTATTAAAACCACAAAGTAATTCTGATATTATGACCATACATGTAGAATTATGAATTAAACTATTGAAATTCTTACTTGAATGAACAAAAATATCTGAAAGGCATATTTAACTGTGTTTAATGCCTTTCTCTTACATTAGTTTCTATAGATTTATGATGCAAGTCCAAGGCCAGCGATTTGTAGTCACAATTACATTAAATTACATTTATTTGGCAGACGCTTCTATCAGACTCAACCTTATTTTCTCAAACCGCCCCCCAACAAATCTACTTTCATCACGTCATCAAAGAGAGTGCATGTTTGGCACTGTAGTTTGCTATCAAAGTCTCTGGGTTTCTTAGGGCATGAACTTCATAAGTAATAACCCCCCCCCCCCCCCCCCCCACGATAAAAACAAGAAGTAGAGAAAAGTTGGCTTATCTCTCCTTCGGCCTTTTCTGCGTGGCATGAAAGTCCTTTGTGTGCGAAAGCTGGGAACCCGGGCTCTTTGTGGACTGGTCTGTGTTTTGACAGATATGATTTGCTGTTTTAAATTTAAAGCTGCTGGGGAGAGAGAAAAAAAGGCCTTGAGGATTCTAGATGGTTCTTTTGTCACAGCCAAACTGGTGTTGAGTTTTTGCATTTAAGCAGCTTTTTCTTTTTGGGAAATAAAGTCCGTCTGTAAAGGATGCTGTGTTGTCTGTGTGATTCGGACAGTTATCAGGCAAACTCAGTCTAATTCCCCAAGACACAGCTGGCTGCCTCCACAGCTGGCTCTTGGCTCCAAATGATAGGGTGGATGTTGGCAGTAAAGTTCTCTCCCTCTCTTTTTTCTCTCTGTCTGTCTCTGCTTCAGTGTTGTTGGATGTTGTCGCAGACTGAACAGTGTCACGCTCGGCTCAGGAGCTGTGGTAGAGCTGTACGTTGTTATGATCTTCACCGCAGTCTGAGGTAGTTGAGGGCTAGTGTTGTATTTCCATTAAATAAACTTGAGCACAGAGCAAAATAAAAATTAATACGTATATTTGACCTTACTGCATGCGATTTGAGTTAACATTGTCAGCAACCGATTCGATGAAACTGAAAGACACTTGAGACACTTGAAGAGGTTTTTTTTATTTTATTTTGATCTTGTCTGAATTAACCAAATATATGTTGTATTGGTCATGTTCTCATTTAGTATTCATTTATTATTTCATATCTGGTCTGTACGCTACAGTTAGTCTGATGAACTTTATTTTGTCCCTTAATTACAATTTACACAGTTACTAAAGGGTGTTCTGAGCATTCTGATAATGTACCTCAGAGTTCCAGGATTTAGAAAAGCGTGAAAATGAGCTTCCCGTCTAGCTTTTGTCATCATAATAGTGGAGTCAATTATTTTTATATGAATACATCTTTCATATTGAAGATACAGATACCTCTGAGACATTTTGTCATTTTAGTGGTGATATGTATAATTCACTGCTGTGCTTCTGTGACACATGCAATGCAGGCAGCTTGTGTCTAATAAAGGCTTTGAGATTTTCAGTCAGCTCACTTTTAATATCCTGTAAGCTGGACCACTTGCTTGGTTTTTTAGGCAAACAGCATGTCTTTGAAGAATGATTTCAAAATATACATTTTGATAAGGTGCGTTGAACTGCAGCAAATGAAAGAAAGAAAAACTCTCAGAAGGAAGTAGATTGTATATCTGAAATTACTTGTTGGGGTGGGGGAACAGGGGTGTATGAAAAAGGATGGATTTGCTTGTGAGACCAAGAAGGTGATTTAAAATGAAGTGTAATAAAATAACAATTGAAAAAGCACTGCTCCCAGGAGGACTAATCTATAGAGGTATCTGTATGTAGCATTCCATACTAGCTACTAATAACATAAGCTGTGAAATGCATTAGCCAAGCTTCTATTTACCATGCCGTATATTTGCTTCAGATCAATCCAAAACGTGCAGACTGCAGAGTTGCTGCTTAAAATATACAGTAGATCACCATGTGCAATTTGTTATCATTAGTTTATATATAAAAAATGTTTTTATGAATAAAATGGAAATGTGGATATGTGTGCAGATGGATGTATGCTTCTGTGGACAGTAAAATGAGAGGAAGTTAAAAAGCAGAAATGGTGTACCATGGATGGAATAATGTAAATGTCATCTCTTGTAATTGTATTGCTTTTGTATTTGAACTGTATTAATTTTACATTGCAATGCATGCAGAGGAAAAGAAAAAACTAAATGGCACATTAACGTATATCACACATTGTATATCACAATACTCAGTCCTTATGCAATTGATCAAATATTTTAGTTATCGGGCGTGCCAGGTTGAGGTTCAGCTAAGATCCCTCATTCTCAATGTATTAACATGTCCCATGGTCCAGAGTTCAGTCCAGCCTATGCAAACCATGCCTGGTAAATCCATGGGGCGAAGCACAGTCGGCCCTGACTTTATGCAGGGAGAGATGGTCCATCTCAATTTTAAACTCCTTTGGTCAGCTGGGCTTCTGCAGTCTGCCAGCCCTGCACCAGCTCAGCAGAGTCCTCTAATCCAATGATTGCACAGGTCGCTGGTGGAAAGTGAACTGATAAACAGAAACTGTTGCCAACACATGCCTCATAGGACAACAGTGCTGGTCTGCGCTTTTCTTACCTGATGGAGGATGTTGCAGCAATGGGACAAGCCCATAAATACAAAACACCAGTACATTAATGACAAAAAAGCAGGGACTGTCAACACTTTCATTTTTCAGTATGCAGAAACAAGAGTGATATAGAAGGGCTAAAATTAGAGTTTGATCTGCGAAAATGGGAACCTGGACTAGGATATGGAATAGGGCTTGATTAGGAGCAAGGTTGGCTAAGATTTATATTAGGGTTTGGTATTTATATTAGGGTTTGGTTATGGGGTGTGATCTAAAATTGGAGTTGGATAAAGGACAGGATAGCATCAGAATTAGATTTCAATTTCAGATGCTGCACTAACAATTATTTCTTTGGACAATGGAAAAATATGTTTTTATATAGTGGAAGTGGAGAAAATGCAGTGTTATATACATGTACATGAGTTTACACATTAATTACTGGTGTAGCAATCACATGGATCATTTATTTTTCCAGGTATTCAGTACTACCATTTGGATCTGCGTTCAAACTTTACCCCCCTTTTCTAGTGTGCAGGGGAATTTAGAAATTGGCTCATATTCTGTGAAGTGCGCAATACTTAAAACCTAAAAAAGGGTGAAATACTGGAAGGATTTTGTACTTGCGGAACGAATTAGACTTCCTTGGAATTGTGATTAATACAGCAGTCTTAATGAGATGTCAGTTATGCATTGTGAGTGATTTATGTCAGAGTATATGTGTGAATATATTCTTCACAGACCATAATAATTGCAGCTAGTGTCTGTGCATTCTGTATATACCACATGACTGTGGACAGAATAAGAGGAGCTTTAAATGGCCCCTACATCATGCTTCCTATTGCTTTTCTTTACCTGCTGTTGACAGTGTCCTCTATGACCTCAAAAGTGCTCAAGCTCAACCCTCAATTACCCCGCGTGTCTTCGGAGATGTAGAGCATGCCTGAGAGAGGTAGCACATGAGGACATCATTACCTTGTTATTACCAGGAGTAGGTCATCACTTTTAGAGGTTTTTAATGTGTCCCTTGGACATTCCTTACAGATGATGCAAGACCAAGGGATCAATTTATAGTTTAATTTATATTTTATGGATAGAGGTTGCAAACCATGGTCGAATGGTGAGTGTGCAGTTCTTTGCGCTTCATAAACACGTTTTCCTTGTCAAAGGCAGTTGGTCACACCCAAGGACTTCCTGGTCGCATACGATGGGAAAAAAAACATGCATGAAAGAAAACCCGAGAAACAGATTTTCTTTTCACAATAATGGTTTTCCATTTCACAAGGTGACTTATGCCAGACGATAGGAAAGGTCAGAGGTCAGACGATAACTTTTTATATTTGACTGCTGTGGAAGTGTGGGTTGTTTACAGACACCCCCTCTCTCCTCCACCCCACTACCACATGACCTGCCAGTGTATGTATGTCCCCCCTTGGAGCTGGACACTCAGATGTAAGATGCATTGGAGAAACTCAGAATGCCAACGGATGAAATGACATGTATATATTACAAGTGCTATCTCTCAGGGAACTGCAGTGCGGGCAAGGGGCTTTCAAATAGCGGCTGCTTCACTGGCTATCTGTATTATACAATAAATATGTATGTATAAAAAAGCAAAACAAAAATAATAAAGCAATAATGAAAAGACAAAATGTTAATACAGTATAATTTTATCTGAATTACAATGTTTTACCCAAACCTAAACACTTTGTGGGCCCAACAGATTCTTAAAAAAGTCACAATTCCCTGCAATAGATAGTTAGTGATGTAAAGCAGTGTAGCAGTATAGTCTGGACTCATGCGATCTTGATCATAAGCAAAGGCTTTTTCAAAAGAACGGTCCTTTGCTGAATCAGTAAGGTGCAGATCTTGAAATCATTGTTGATCTTTGAAAGAGAACACCACAATACATTTGTAGTATCCCAGCATGACCTTATTCAAGACCATTTACTTGCGTTTTTAACATTCATGCGACAGCTTGCATTAGGGAAGCGCTGTAAATATATATGACTGATGGGCTCCCTCCTCCAGCATTCTGCTCCTCTTCTGCTCTAGTCACTCTGCCTTCTCCTCCTTGCCTGTCCATCTATATTTGGAACGGATGTTTTAATTATGCATGCTACTGTGGTGCTTTTAGTATTATGGCCTGTTTTGGGGAACAGTTGTTTCTCAGTTCTGTACTGCATGTGAGTGATAATCAAAATGAATAGATGATTATCAAGTGAAATAAGTGCAGCAAGTGAGTATTTTTATGAAAAGGAAATAATTTACTGTACTGTTGCTTTGATGTAGCGTTTTAAAACAGTACAATATATGCTGTGCTCAAATTAATGAAGCTGATAAAAAAAATACCTGTGCTAAAGAACCTTTAAAGAAAATACTTCCACTAACTGAGTTTTCAACCTCGAAGACAGAAACCCTATTATACAGTATGCTTGTTTTTAAGAGTCTTCTAAAGTTTTATAAATGTCCTGTGTTTGTGTGTGTACATGTGTGTTTATTTGTTTGTTTATCAATCCATGTATGCTTGTGTTTTTGTCTATAAGACAAAGACTAACATATATACATACCAATCATGCAAAATATGAGCAAGGAGTGGGATAAAAAGGCATTTTTCCATGCAAGAATGATTAAACATTAGCTTTCTGAAGTTATTGTATGCCTGCACTACATTTCAAAAAACAAACAGATGTGGGCTGAACTGTAGCAAAGGCCATGTAACGCATTTATGAAACACTTGGCAAATATAACTGCATCGTTGTATATTAGATTAAGGCCATTTAGCATTCAGGTTTAACTGCTTTATGGGCTGGCATGTGCTTTCAGTCTCCTTTCAGAAGATGTGAACTGCATTGGTCTGCCAAGTAATACTTGAAACAATGGTAGAAATGTACTCAGACATTCATTTTGTTACATAAAATTTGAATGTTGTTAATCATTTGCATGTTTTCTATACTTAATTAGATTTAATATATTTAATTGCTGAACGCTTGCATACTTTTCCCTCCTGTTGCAAAAGGAAAAAGCACCATACAGACACATCATGTGCACACACATTACAGTATGTTGTGTTCGTATTGTGGTCTCACATCTGATTACCAACAGCAAGGGTCAATGGAACATTGACATTAATTGCTTAATGGGATTAGAGAGTATGAACTAACCATTGACTGTAGTGTGCAATGTTGGCTTACAGAGCTTCATTGTATTGCAATCAGCAGAAAATATGACATTGTTATTGATTGATTCATACATAAAAATCCTTGTAAAAATATCCTGCAGTATATTCTGCAGTAGGTTGTCATACAGGACTCCATATCTCCATTGCTTGTCATTTTATTAGTGAGTAATTATTTTGCAAGAAACACACCAAACACACAGAATCCAGAGGGAATTGACCCTGGCACCTTTTAAAATTGGGTAGGATTGCAATCTGAATAATTATTATGGATTTTAAAGGGACGTACTGCATGTTACTATATATTGCTCATTCATACAATATTTGATTCGGTTTTTGGGAATGTTAGTATTATTCAATATCCTTTCTGTGGAAGAAAAATTTAAATACACAATTAAACGGAGAACAGAAAACAAACATTGAGAACTTTAAAATCTTTCAGGAAACCCAGTAATGAACCATATGAGCTGATGAAAAAGGAATCATGGGATGGCGTTCAATACTGAAAGCATGCCATTTCACATTTGTGCTTATGAAATCCCATTTCTTTAATGAACAATTAGCCACTGCTCGCTCTCTCTACTTCAAATTATATCCTCGACTGTCTTGGGACCAAATTTGTATTTGCAGTAAATTGTAATTAATGGAAAAAGACACCCTCTCACTGGATCAGGAGAGAGTTTGCCTGGCACTGCCATTGTTGCATGGCGTTAATGGAATTTTCAACTGGCCTTCTTTTCAGTACTTTATATAGCCCAACAAAAAAATCTCTCTGTTGTTCTGATATATGATCTAATTACTGAGCTAATCATTGATTCTCCCCCCAGTAAGACACAAAGCCTTGTCTTGCAGAAAGAGATTTATCAGCTCTCTCACATGGAAGACATCATCATTATACTTTGACAATCCATGGAGGCCTCTGACAGAAGGGATTCTTTTGATTGCCATTTAGCAAAGGGGGGACAATCGGTGTGGACATGAAATTATATGCGTAAATAAGGAAAGATTATGATTATGATTGTGGCTATTGGAAATTGTAGAGAGGTACCTGTAACACTAGCTGGAATATATTAGATATGTATATGTATTGGATAGAGACGGTTTGAAGAAGTATGAATTAAAATCATTTATTGAACTGGCAAATCCAGTGATGCAGGGCTGGGGGTGGCCACTGATCACACAGACAGGAATAACAAAGGACTTAAATGTTACCAAAGTGCTCTCAACTCAAAATTCTTTTAAATTTGTCTCTTAAATACTTACACATTATTTTCTCTCCTCACCAGAGATGATTTGAATTACATGCATACCCACCTGTGTAATAGCCTTGCATTTCATATAAACATTGCAGTTGCAACATAGCTTCTGAAAAAGAGGCAGATTGCACTCTCATTGTCATTCTGATATTTATATATTTATGAATTGTAAAATAGTGTACAGTCACTTGTATCGATTCACTTGACAGAGCACTTCCTAAAAATAGAATGTCCTGCTTAATCAAAGCTACTGAGCAGTATTTTCATAGACACAGACATTAAAAAAGAATGGCGCCTTATTATTAATTAAATGGGGGGAGGTATTTTCGGAGGCAGGTAGGTTCATGAATGTGAAGGCAGAATTATTTATGGAATAATTTTAGCTCTGCATGCTCTAATGGGACCTAAAGCATCAGATGCACTCTGCATCAGAGGGAACTAAAGGCAGCAGTGCATATGTGAATACTTTATGATCTGACAGGATGTGAATGTGAACCTCTGAACCCTTGGGACCTTCTCTCCTGCTCAGTCCTTGCCTGTAGAACTCCCTCAACTGTCACGTGTGTAATGCATGAGAAACATGGGGCAGGTATGTACAATGTAATGTGTATAATGTGTATGTGAGTGTGTCTGTGGGCGTTTGCGTTTGTATTGTGGTGTACTCTGATGTTCCAATGACTCTTGCCTACATCAACTCCTCCACTAACTCCTCGGAGTTACAAAGTTACAGCTGTACATCTTAAAATGTTTCAAAGTAGTTACAGCTATATGCATTTAAAATGTTTCAGAGTAGAGTAACCATCTTCAATTTTAAATTTCAATAAGCATTATACTTCAGTCGAACTAAGCACCTGTGCTAGTTATGTGTACTGAAGGAACTGTAGGGCAGTTCACAGAAGTCTGCCTCAAAAGAAAACAGACAGTGCTCAGTTGCAAAACATCTGGTTGGATCAGCATCATGTAAAAGACAGATAGTGCTGTCTGTTGGAGGAACAGTATCAAAGTTTTGGAGACAGGAAAGGAAATATCACTCTACCTGCAATGATCCCATGAAGATAAATTAAATAATCCCCTGGATTAAATCATTGTTTGTCATTAAATTTGAGATGCTGCAAAACATGTTATTTTTCTTCAGAATCATGGTTTTTGTCCATCAATGAATAGAACCTATTAAAAACTGTATGTGAATTTCAAAGACTGATACTTACATTTATTTATATCACAGTTAAGGACAAATGTTTATTGAATCGGAGTCAGTGTTGTGCACATAATCAAGATACAGACCACAGTGAGTACTTCACTTCTGACAAAAACTTGAATTGTTTTAAATTACTGTACATTACTGTACATTGATAAAACAAATATTCACTAAATACATAAAATACTCAAGTAAAAAACATTTGTAAACTGCAGGAAATATTTGTTGTATGCATTACATTTTTTCAAAATTATTTATTTTCGAAACATACAGTAGATAAACTTATGAAAAACATGCTTTTGTTTTCAAATATGTAATCAAGGTCATATCTCACATGTTCAAAGTCTACATAAATTTGGCAAAAGCAGAACCCTTTGGAGTAAACATTTGAATAAATGCAAAAAAATGAAAGTAAATATAAATATGGAGTAATGCTACATTTGGCAACCCAAATCAAATGCGTTTGACACAGTTTTTGTCTACATGTTCACTCCTCAGGATGCCCTTCCAGTGTATGAGAATATCACAGGCAGTAATCTATGCAGCAGTGACCTTGACGTTAATGAGGTCTCTCAGACGTATGGTTGACTGCCCTGAGGTCAGGTGTGGTGCAGCCAGGGATGAAGGGTTTTTTAAATGCAGAATGCTGCCTCATCACAGGATAGGGAAGAGCCAAGAACCCATTTCATCGTCTTTCAACAAATTCAACAAAATGCTCAAGCAAATGCACAGTTTGAGAAAAAATATTTTCAGATGTACTGTGTGCATTATCCATGTTTGTATGGACAACCTGTCATATATAGCCACCTATGTGGACTTTCCATAAAAATAAAAAATATGTCAATTTCTCAGAATGCTTTGTTAGAATATGCCACATGCTATGTAATTTCCTGTAGTATGGATTTCTCCACAGAAAATTGTTATTCAGCACAGGAGAGGAGAGGATGAAGCTTCTGCTTTTGATGATAGGGCTCCTCCCCCCTGACATTTTGACAGTTTCGAATCCACTGGCCCCACAGAACTCCACTGTGGTGAACTCGGAGGTCAGCAGTGACTATAGCTATTACCATGATTATTGTGATTACAGCTATAATTATTATTAGCATTTAGCTATTTGCATAGCAGCAATTGTCACTGCAATGCAGTGAGACCTCTTGCATTCAAATTGGATAAACTTCCCTGGCCCCTAAAGCCTGGGTTTTGCCTGATTGTTTTAAATTCATTGTGTACTTAAACAACCTATTCAGAGCTTCCCAGAGCAGCTGGGTGGCAAGAAACACATAGTATGTTATTTTCAGTCATGGATTCATGCCGAGAAGTACTTGTTATTTAAGATAAATGTTCAAACACTTTGAATGGTTGATTATTTGAGTTCTGTATTTCCTGTTTTTTTCATACAGTCATAGATATCACAACATTTAGACAGAAAGGTTACATATTGGCTGAAATATTGCTATATTTAGGAGTAAATTGTACAATTAATTAATTGTATCTTTCAATAATATCCACAGAAATTTACAGAGCATAATTTGTGCTATGTTTTTAAAAACTAGGAACAAACAAGAGGTTATCATGTGGAGGCATTATCATTTACTTTTGACCAGTGCTGTGTGAAAAAAGGTTCTAAATCACAAAACAAAAATTCATAACTGCATAATTACTGAGGTAGTTTCGCATCTATCTCGATCCCCCCTGATAATTCCATTTTCCAAGTGATTAAATAAAGTAATACAATGTAATGGAATGTGCGTGGTGTGATGATTTTGGACCAACCTATGCATGGTCCCAACCACAGAATATTTTTTTATGCTGGATCATGTAGGTGTATTACATGTGGGGTTGGCACACTACATTCATTTTTGAATGAAAGGATTCTTGGCCTACAGTTGTGATTATATTCAGGCCCCCGCAAGAATTTCCAAAATTAAGCTGTAAACCAGCTACTGAACGTTTCTGCGGCCTAAGACATTTTCTAGCAAGCCTCTCTTCGAACCTGCATGATGCCTGCAAATTGGAAACCTAAGTGAAATAAATGAGCGAGAGTGGGATTAAGCTGCCACTCTGAAGCACAGGGGGTTAATCACGCACTCTTGCATACAGATGAATTGGAGTTTTCCATTGAAGTAGCGGAGGAGGAAACACAGAAACTGAAACGATGGGAAGCATTGATGCACCCTTCAAACAAGTGGTCCTCATAAAATCCATTCTTATTCTCATAGACATTGTGATGGTGATGATTCATCTTGATGAATGGAAGCGGTGAAGGCAGTAGATGATACCACCATCTGAAACATTATTCTCCTTAATTGATTCCCTGTGTGTCTTCAAATCGAACAATTAATGTGCATATAATTTTACTTCAGTGGGTGGTTGTTGAATTCTTACCCCACTGGTAATCTATACTTGGATGAGAACATTCTGAAAAGCACAGTGAAAGACTAGTTACCCTAGGGATGATGAAGTAATTTGACAGGATGAGTGCACTCCTCCAAAAGATCACGGAGATTCACAGAGTCTTCAGTCACCATTTTCCTCAGTGCTTACTTCTGTAATGCTCACCACTCAATACTCAATGGTGTAGCTTGGGAATGTACACATCCACATCCGCACAGGTCATTCTTTAAAAAGTAATATGTTGAATAATTTATACATGTGAATTCAAGAAAGTGACATTCTCTGTTACTGAGAAAAGCTTTTTTTTCAGGAGGACTACAGTACTTCTGCATATGGGCCACATGCTGGCCATTGGGAGTAATTATCTACTGGGCTGAGGGCTAGGGAGCTGATGCTGCTGGCTGCTCACTGGCAATGAGGCTAAATACACCGTTACCCCCTGTGAGTATATACAGTATAGGCCTACTAGCTATCCACACAATGTGTGGAACTGCAGCAGGCTTTGGAAGAGCTGTCACCACAGGCCAGGGCTGAATCTGGTGAGACAGTGCGTGATTCAGCACCACGCACTGTCCAACCCTGCTCTCCTGCCACAACCATCTCCAATTATCTGCTCATCAGCCCAGCAGCTTAACAAAGGTGGAATTCAGCCATATGAGTGAAGAGTAGCTGATGCCAGTGCCTTGTTCATGGTGGTCACTCCCAATTGCCCCCGACCTTTCCATAGCTATCCAAAGAGATGGAGCCTCCTGGTGGCCATGTACTGACCATGCAGTCCACGTTCTACTGGACAGCCTAATACATAGAATAGACAAAGCAACCTGGCTGGCCTTATTGTTTTGTGTTGAACAAAGTTTCCCGGTGTTCAGCCATCATGTTTTGGTATCTCATATCATTGCCACTGACACTGTTGACTCTATGACACTGTTCTAACCACAGACAGGCTTAGTAAGCCGATTCAAGAATTATTGATATTTCAAAATAGAATATAATGGCTCAGTAGGTAAAGGTGATTAACACTAGTACAAGCTGGTTTAGATGTAATCTAGATTCATCACAGGTTCAAGCCTGTGCTATGTCATTGACTGTGCTATGTTCATCAGGTAACCACTGCTTAGCTCCTCCCAACAGCATGCCAGGTGCTCATGACCAGCTGTCATGACATCAGTGAGAGATACAGTACACCTCTCTTCCAAGTGGTACAAGCTCTCCTTTTCGACTGTAGTGTAGAAAATACCACCACTTCAGCTTACAGGTATCCATCAAAGTTATAATATGCACATACAATGAGGCGCCATTGTGGCTCCATCAACATTACTCATGTGCAAAAGGGTACATTTTCCATATAGTACAGAAATGGAAATTGGTAGTGTTAAGGTTAGTTGTGGTCTCCTTGGCTCCCATGATTCACTGCTGACCAGTGGGACTGAAAATGGGTTCTTGTTCATATCAGAACTCTTCACTTGCTGTGACCCATAGAAGAGAAGACAGATCGGCTTGCCCTAGTGAGGTAGCTCCTCTCTCACTGTGTGGGAACAGGAATCAGACACTGGCATGATTGATTGGTCCCAGATGCTGGGATAATAGGGCAACGTCAACCATGCGTAAAGCAGGCAGGCCTGTGATAAGCCCAGGTATGAGGGGCTTGTGGCTGGGAGTGATCCCTCGGGGTGACACTGTCAGATTCCCATCAACAGAAGCTCTGAGTGGTGACGAATGTAAGGCAATGGCTTTACTGTCTACACGGTCCCTCAGGGGACAGTCACTTCCTCTAGTAGAGCTTTTAGGGTCAGGGAAGGTCATCCAAGGATCAACACAGAACAGCTCCACTGCACTTTTTTCAAAGGTGCATAGGGTTTACCTTTTAAGAGAATGGACAAGGAAAATGTACTGGCTGGACAAATGAATCGGCCAGTCTTGGAAAAAACCCACAAATTTTGTGAACACGGTGGAACTGGCACATAAATATTTTCTCTGACTTTCACATACTTACTGATGTTGTACAGCACGCACACATACACGCTAGGCATATTTACAATGCCAAATCATTCAGTTTTAAATTGTGTGTGTGTACATGTATGTGAAATAATGTAAATGTGTTTCAATTGTTATAAAAATGTACTTTAATTGTTATCCAGCATAGGAAAAAAAACTTTGGAAGGGTTAAGGTATCCTTGGTGTACTGTTATGTTTTATTTATTGTAGAGAAATGGCAAAGGTGAATTCAGGTGAGGTCGTCAGTAAAAACGAACTGACATCAATAAGAAATACGCCTCTCCTCTTCTCAGCACAAGGTCTCCTGTAAGTACTGTGGGGCTAGTAGAAAATAGTCAGTGGCACTCAGATAAATGCACTGGAGGACTACGCACACTTCAAATGCAGCTGGCCTTATGTGGGTATGGGTGACACAGCAATCACCTAACCCTTTGAGAAGTAACTTCTACAGAAAAATGAAGCGACATTTCTATTCTCAACGATGAATGCATCAAGAAGCAAGAGCTTCTGCTGAATACTTGAATGTAACTGTAATTATGGTGATATTTACACGACAGCAAACTAGAAGTCTTCATCGTCATCATCATCATCATCATTAATAATAATAATAATAATAATAATAATAATAATAATAATAATAATAAATTAATAGTAGTAGTAACGAATTAGAAATTTTGAGTTCAAGCAGCTAAATCATCTAAATCACGAAAAAATACTGTTCACTTAGTTGGGTGGTTCACAAAAAGTACTAAAAAAAAGCAAATCATTCAACTATTTAAGTGAACATTAGCCATCTAAGTATTATTTATCACTCGAATTTATTTAATAGCATATTTACATTTAAGCACTGCATTTGAAGAACAGTACGGCCGTTTTTTTTTCGGAATAAATGTGAATGTGGATGTCTGTGGTTGTTTTTGGCTTACATTAGCCTAAGTATTATTTATCACTCAAATTTATTTAATAGCATGTATTTACATTTAAGCACTGCATTTGAAGAACAGTAGGCTACGGCCGTTTTTTCTGAATGAATGTGAATGTGGATGTCTATGGTTGTTTTTGGCTTATGATAGAAAACAGTAGGCTAGACTTACAGTACATTGTTTAACTGTTTGACACAATGGTTTATGACACAAGCACAATGTCTTTTGATTGTTTCCCTTTGATTAAATATTGGTGCACGAATTATAGCCCGTTTGCCTCTCACGTACCTAGATATAGGTATGATTGTACTTGTAATTTTGAGCATGATTTGAAATGTTTTAATATCTGTAGGTGAACATAAAACAGCACTATTGAGCGAATAATTACGGGTTATCTCCAATGGGGCTTTAAGTTATCCCATATTTATTTTCATCATTCGCGCCAGCAAACAAGCTGGCAGCACAGCTAACCTGAGAACACTAACTAAAAAAAATCAAATAAATAAATAAATGAATAAATAAATAAATAAATAAATAAATCTGAATTTCTGCCGTGAACGCTAGTCAGAGGATGGACTGTCGGTGGGAGTACCTATTTGTCTGATATTATTTGGATTTCCGGCGTTCAACTGGATATCTTTTTTCCTTCATTACTTTACCAAGGAATTCTTACACAGGCAAAACATTAATAATTTATATCCATCCTTGAGTCACTTAGTCCGCATTGATTTACTTATGCTGCATTTCCTTTCATTCACAAAGCCTTACTAAGTCCAGAAACAGCTAGCCTAGTGAAGGCTACAGTCGCACCAAGCGGATACAGTTGCCTACAGCGCATAATGACAGGTCACACGAGAGGCGAAAAAATGCTAATAAACCTTCGGCTTAGAAGACAGGACATAAATCGCAGCTTGGGAGATGGCCTGTAAGAAGTCGTATGAGTTTCAATTCGTCTGTAGCCTACCGTATGGGCACTGTTTTTTTTCTTGGTTGAAAAGTAACTGACTCCTCTCGTCGTTTCCTCCAGCAACGAAATCCAATCTGTCATGCGGCGCAGCATTAAATGAACTCGGGAGATCTCCGGTGGGTGTGCACTCTCCCGTGTGCGAGCTACGTTATAGCCTAAGAACCACAGCCCACTGGACATCCTCCTCCTAGCGAAGCCCATTTTATTGCACAGAATCTAGAAGGGTACCGCTATCTGACTCTTTCTGTAGTTCGCTTTCTACCTTTCTGTCTGCTTCCCCTCCTATCCTGTTCGTCGCTTTCGTCAGCACTTTGGCACTAATTCCTGCTTGAGTGAACCTTCTTCGCTGCATGACTTGTCATGAAAGCTGAAGAGAGCTTACTATAAGTATAACCGCAAACATAATAGGACATACGACTGCGATTAACCGGCCAGGAAAGTATGTCGTAATTTGGAGCAATAACAGCTTCTACAGCAACAACAAATAAGAAGATACGATTCGTCGCTGGTCTGAGTAGGCTTGTTCTCCTCTCTGTCGCTAATCCTCTGATCTCTCTGTCCTCTCTACTCTGTGGCGGTGAAAGGGCAGCACAGTAGGTCACCCTTGATATTTTGTATGACTTTGCTTACTACTGCGGCTGCATAGCTTGCCTCATTGCTCATTAAAGAACTATCTACAGAAATTAAATGCCGTCAAGACAGCCCGAAGACAACAGGAAATACTGAACTGTCTAAAAACTGTCAGTTTTCTGGGTTTCTTGTCTCCGCGTCGGGACCATAAGGATTAAAATATGAATAGGAATTAGTAATTATTTGGTAGCCTACAACGTTTTCAGGTTTTTTCAACCAGGAGTAGGGAGGCGATCAGACAAGGAGCGAAACTGCCGTAAGCCAATAACTCGTAGATGCAAGAAAACACGAAGATGCTGTGGCGTTTAAGTATCATCTTTTCGCATATGCGTTGTCTTTCTTTCTTTCTACTTTGGATAACACTTGGTACGACAGTCGTCGAAGTGGTCGGGTCACAGCAAGGGATACCTTTATCTGTGTAAGTGCTGAATATTCTTACCTTAAAGTTCAGGGTTGGCGTATTTGTTTAGTGTTTTCTGCATGACACTCATTTGAAACTCACGTCGCCGTGTGCATTCTGCTGTTTCAACAATTCCATCACTTCAGCGATTAATCAATAAATGCAGCGTGTTCTTTTATAATAAAGACTGAATCGACGAATAGCACACTTTCACTTTATTGGTTTGCATCGCTATTTGAGCGCCAGCAAGCGCAGGACTCATGAGTAAATCCTTGCGCGCACTGTAAACTTCAGCTTATTTTTACACATGCTGTTGGATATTGTGTTAAAAAAGCACGTGCAGTTGTAAATATGGTATAAACCTTTATTGTTGGCCTGAAACCTGCCTCGTCATGAACTACTATGCTGTGTTATATGGTATCTCAAGTTGGACCCTAGTTGTGAAAGACAAGGAAACTTTTGATAATTAATTACAGCATCATAGGAATTATGTAAACACGATATGCGACGAATAGTTCTTAATTTGTTATTTTATCAATAGACGGACTCAGTCTCCACTTTCTGTGGTCTCTGTGTTTTTAAACCCTTAAGACATCAAATTCCTGTTATTTACTACGAATGTTGAATATATGTTTCAACACCCAGATAATGACTGTGCTTTTGAAAGGTCTTCATCTCATAGAATACAGCGTTCCTTTTGTAAACACTTGTTCCTGTTTTTGATTATTGTTCGAAAGGTGACAGTTTGGGGCCAATATGCTGGACCTTGGCTTGTCATGGGAGTTAAACATGAGTGTTGAATCCTGGAATCTGATCTGAACTACATATTAGACATCCTGTAAAAGTCATACATGAAAACTTTCCCTCTCCGGTGATGTTTATAGTGTGAAGTTGTGGGCCTCAGCCTTTGGGGGTGAAATGAAATCCATCTCAGCCAAGTATTCGGGCTCCCAGCTGCTGCAGAAGGTATGTCTTTATTTATCACACCTGTTCCGTCTTTTTATATTGTGTGGAGAATTGTATTGGGAGTGGTATTATTTATTTTTAAATGTATTTATTTTTTCATCTGATTGTTTATCATACTGTTACTCTTCGTTGAATACAGTCACTCTCTCCAACTCTCAGAAAGAAAAGCCCTTTCTGTTATGGAACATTATTAGCAAAAGGGGACTGCCCAGCAGTATTAAAAGGGTCCCTACCATATACCAAATAACTGGAAATAGCCTGTTCTTCAGGGTTATTACAGGGAGTTCCACGTTGCTGAGCATAGCAGTTGTTTTGAGACTTACAGGTGGCCAATTTAACGTATATTTATATTTCAACCCACAAAGATAGAACATTGTATGAGGTAGTTAAAAAAAAAAATTCAAAAGGTAGCAATTTTAAAAGCAAAAGCAATGCCATGACTTGCTGGTACTTGTCATTTAGGCAATTAATGTGTATGTATACTTGAACAGATAATGTTAATTTTTATTGCTAAGCAACTGACTTGTTCATACATTTTCAAGCACCCCCTCCCCCAATCTCAAGCCTTTAAATGGCCATACCCCTTAACTAGATGCAAAATGTTTGCCCACTGAATGCTGTGATTCTGAAGCACGCTGAAGTGCAGGTGTTGTTTCACTGATGTGTAAAGCATCATACTTTGCAGGCTTGCAGTGGCTGGCATTGGCCGTTGAATACGGCAGTATTGTGTATCATAGCTGCAGTCCCACAATCCTTTTATTCC
Organism: Anguilla anguilla; assembly: GCF_013347855.1. Taxonomy (NCBI): domain Eukaryota; kingdom Metazoa; phylum Chordata; class Actinopteri; order Anguilliformes; family Anguillidae; genus Anguilla; species Anguilla anguilla. The sequence goes on along the minus strand of NC_049211.1, from coordinate 16,987,888 downwards.
CTCATCATCTGGCCCCCATGCCAGGATGTATTACATCATTCCAGATAAGAGGAATGAGTGTGGTTATCTCTTCTCTTCAGCTGCACAGCTGGGGTGTACCTCCCCCGCTTTTCTGCATGCCGCAGACAAAAAAAAAAAAAATGGGACAGTCAATTAAATTCAAATGAGGCAGATGAGGATTGATTGTTAAAATCCTTGATCAGAAATTGCATCTTTATTCATTAACTCATATAACTTCAATCACACAGCCTGTGGCCTTCATGAATGTTGCTGTAGCCTTTAAATTTTTTTTTTTACTAACGGTCTCAATGAAAAGGTTAAAATAAAGTTCTGCATGATAAAGAGAGATACGCATATAAGAATGTATATTGATAATCTGGCGAATTGGTGTTTTTCATTGTCTCTTTTTACCTTATCAAACACGGAAAAAGCTCAAACCATTTATTTGTTGAGAAAATACTTGAAAAACTGTTTTATCATAACATAGTTTTTTGCCACTGCAGTGCTATTTTAATTACTTTTAATTATGAGAAGCACAACATTTATTAATTTGTAAGAAAAAATCTGATGGCAGTACTTATTCTAATTGGGTTAATTATTTAGCATACATGCAATTGGCAGAGAGATATTAATTGGCTGCAGCAGTCCCAGGGGGTAGTGTGATAATGCCTCCCTTGTGGCTGGAGTGGCTTTTAAATGGTCCAAAAAAGAAAGAAAAAATGAAATGACAGACAGAAGAGATTAGCACCCATAATAATCTTCAAACTGATGGGCAGCCATTTATTATTATTTGCCTGACCCCTGAAAATCAAAGCTCTGTGAAACGTATGAATAATAACAAATGCATTTATGCTACAGATTGCAAAATATTAAAATTGAACATCAATTGGGAGATTCTTATCATTGTTTTATGTAGTGCAACCTGCTGTATAATGAAACAATTTAAGCAAACAGGGAAAAATTGTTTTATTCGCCATAGGTAAAGGGAGTTCTACGTGTGATTGGGCTATTTGCATAGAGAAAATAATTACGTTTGAGGAAAAAATAAGATTTCGTTTAATAGGACGTACAATTGGACATAAGTTAATAAAGATAAAAGGATCAGGAATTGATTTCCATTTGTAATGAACACAGCAGCAGTGATAAATGGACAAATCCTTAACGCCCTGAAAACACTGCTTATTTTTTTCTCCGACCTCCACTTTAGACAACTGTAGTGCATTACAGTTTTTCTCTCAGCTCTCAGCACGTGCATGCATGTAGAATGTAAAACAGAAAAAAAAAGTATTGCGGTGGTGGTGTTGCTAATCCGCAGATTTTCTCCGGCCATCACTGAGATTTGAGGCCGTAAAAGGAAGTGTCAGGCTCCCGTGGCAGCACTTCCGTCCGCTGTGATGCAGCCGGAAAAATCATTTACGATAGCAGCCGTTCCTCTGATAGAATTGCAGTCTGAATTAGCTGGCTCGTGTTAGCCCCACCAGGAGCTCACCTGGTAGGATGACTGATGGATTTTCATTGTCTCCTCTCCTCTCCTGCAATCAGCAGAGTCAAAAAGGATTTGTGCCCATCCTGCGCAGGGCTGTGTTGCGTGGCACCTGTGTGTGTAGAGAAAGGGATTTTGACACCCAACTGGATGTATATATATATATATATATACGTCCTCCTGTGGTCCTGATCAAGTAGCACATGATATAACATGCTTCGCTTTTGCATCAATAAAAACATCAATAAAAATAACATGTATGACTGCATCTCTCACTGCTATTTGTAGTGTAAAAATAATGCTTTTGTGCCCTCCTCATTACGTAAACTGCACATGTCGTGTAGTTTAAAAAAAATCTTTAAATTTTCACTGTATTTAAATACAGTAGGTAACAGGGTATGTATATACAGCATGCATTTTTATTACAATTTCTTCTGTTAATTTTTTTTAAACATTTCTCAGACTCATCATCATTAAAGTACGCATGTACTCTCAGCATGATTTTTTAAAAATCCCTAGCTGAATATGTTGCCAGCTATCTTATCTTGCTGTTTTGGACCGCTGAAGGACTTTGAGTAGGCCCACTGTCAAACGTGTGCCGCTTGCAGTCTTCTCTGTTCACTTTTGAGCTGAGCTGGATATTAATAGCCATCTGGGGGAGTGCCGGTGAGCTGAACCACAGTGGAGATTGTTGTCAGTTAAAGAGGATGCATGCGTGCATGTACAAAGTATTAAATAAGCCCCAATCCTCCTGGACATGCAGGGTGTATTTGTGTGTACAGTACACGTATACAGTATATACATACATTCAAAATGAAAATAAACAGGTTTACAGAATTATAGTATGTGTGCGTGTGTGTGTATGTATGTATTGTATGCATGAAAACAGTCAACCATAACCCATCTTGTAAGTATTGTTAAGGCATATTCATGTCATGTAAATTACACAGAATGGTTATGTACAATACGGTATGGGACATTTTTAGAAATCCCAGACATTTTGAATGTGATGATGCCTGATAGAGAGGGAGCCATATTTTACAGCTCAGCATTGAGTCAATGATTCACCCCCCCCCCCCCCAGGCTTATATGCAGAAGTCACTTCCTGCATGTATTGGAAAATTTGAGCGTTTCAAGGTTAAGCAAGCCTCAGGCTCCATGCAGATGCGGAAGGGCTGGGTTAGGCAGGGCCATGAATGTATGCAGGCATGTAGGGGAGGGGACCAGCTGGGGTGATCACTCCAAGCTTTCCCTAATCAATACACTTCCATTTTCAGACCTTATGCAAATGGCCTCATCCTGCACCGCAAAGCTATACGCATACTCACACAGCAGCTGGGGCAGTGGGTTTTCACTGGCTTCTTGAGCTGAGAGATTATGACGGACTGTGCATCATTGTAGTGGAATGGCAAAAATACATGGTGCATTTGTACGGTATTATATTTTGCAGTTGTGAACTTTAATTTTATGTGTCATTGATCACACATGAAGAATCCTGATGAATTCTTGTATATATGGGCTTTGTTCCCCGCCTGCTTGTGTAACGTGCAATTTAAAATGGCTTTTTGATGGTCAAATAACCGGGTCGCCCGCATGTAAATGGATGGCTTCTGTGTAAGACGCGTATCTGGGTGTTTTTATGAATATTTGGAAGAAAAAATGTTTCAGCGCCGGGTGAACGCTACCCTGTGCTGAAGAGATTACAGTGAAAAGGCATTTCTGTGTACCCATCGCCGGCCTGTACTGGGGCGCATTTTGAGAGACAGGCTGATCACACTGGTGAAGTGGCACTATTACCACCAACGAACACAAACCTGTCCCCCAGGAACCCTCTTCAATTGAAATATGTCAGTGTGAAATAATTGCCTTTTCCCTTAATCGCTTCGCGAGGAGAAAGGAAATGCCTCTCCCCGTGTCACGCCGAGCGAGGGCGCTGGGATGGGACCGACGCGCGCGGCGGAGGCTGGGATGTGCCTCCGCTGGATGTAGATCGCTTACGCCTCTGAGTAATGACACCCAACTCAGTTCTCTGGGCTCCCGCTGTGTCCATTATCACTGGTCATTTCTGTCGCCGTGGCGCTAGGAAGCCGCACATTTGTGCTCAGGTGTGAAGAATCCTTCGCCATTTCGGAAGAAGGAGCCGGCCATATTGTTGCCGCGCAGGATCGCGCGTTCAGCTGTCATGCCTGGTGTTGTGAGATCAGAATGCTTTTGGCCAATGACTAGAGTGTGTCTGTGAAGCCATGTAGGAGTTCTTGCCGCCTGTCTGTGATGATAGTGTATCACACTGAAAGAGAAAAAAATGTCTCACACTCCTCGCACTGTCAGCTTTAAACTTTTGATTATCTGTTCCCTTCTTGGTAAATAATGCAAGATATTACAAAATGATGAAACTGGGTTTTGCATTAAAAAAAAAATCCAAATAGCAGTCCCGCTATAATTTTATGATATTTAATCTAGAGGATGAATGCGCTTCTTCTTGTATTAAAAGCATGTTTAATTTTTATCATCCCTGCCGCATTGAGAATGCGGTGGGGCAGCGTGGGGGTGAGCAGTCACGCGTGTCCCGTGCGCTGTTTGTGTGAATGAGCCTGAGCGCTCCCCGATGGGAAAAGCACTAAAGGTAGCGGTGCTGAACATGTGGCCGTGATCAAGCCACAGCGGCGTGGAGGTAACGCAGGCGGGGAGGAGAGGGAGCGGGAGGAGGGACACGCTGGGATGCGCCAGTGGATTGCGCATGGAGAAAAAGGGATTTTTACTGGATTCCGTTCACCTGCAAAATTTTCATGGAGTTCAGCCTTGGACCGTTCTCTTCTTAAACCCTCCATGGACTCCCCTCTAGTATATAAGAAAAATTAACGATTGGACAAAAAGAGAGACCACAGGGTTGCCTAACCTGGCCGAAGCACAGCCCTCTTTTCCTCAGCTCTCAGCTTTTGTGGGGGAATCGATTCGTTCACGCTTTTTTCACAGACCATTTAACTGCTCACCATTTCCAGCGCTCATTGTCAGTTTAAAATATGCATGTTTCTGTTTCAAGCACTGCCTGTTAGGAACCCCCTGGAAAGCATAGCCCTGATTATAGGAGTGGAAGCACAAACAATAACAAATATTGTGCGTCATAAACAGAAATTACAAATAAAGATTTATTATTTATTATTATTTATTTATTACATTTTTACTAACACACACTCACACGCACAAACACGCACAGTCTTCTTTACACAGGCATACATGTTCTGTAGCATACAGTTTAAGTATACATTATAAGCATGTTTATGTGTGTGGAGGGTATTACATTTTATGTATGTACATTACACACAGAACTTCTATGGATTAGAAGAATAATAGTCAGAATATTCACATGGGGTTTATCAGGAGTTTTGAAATGGTAATTTCCCATGTGAAATAAAGAGGCAGTCGACCATCGAAGCACTGAAAAAGACATAAACCAGAAATGGGGTGTGGACATGCTGGGAGAGGGAACTATGTCACTCTGTCTCTTATTCATACAGAGGTCAGTCGTACATATGCAATTAGAAATACAAGAACAAAATAGAAGTGTATCAGTTAGAACAAACAAAATGTAAAAATTGAAACTCAAAATACATTTAATGACTCAAACATATTTGCCCTAAACTTATATTTTTTTGAAAACATCAATAAAGCAAATAATTAGCCCAATGAATTTATTTTTTTGCTTGTGAAAACCACGCCAGAAATATTTTATAAAATGTAAAACAGCTTTTCTATGCCTCAAAAAAACATAGGCCTCAATGAGTTATACTTTCATTAAAATACAAAGTATGCAGATGTATATTGTTAAAAATGTTATTACAATTTACTTTTATAGTAACTCTATTTAATTATTACTAATATTAATTTAATGACAGAAATATAGTTTAAAATTACACAAGTCAGTTCAAAACCTAAGCAGACACACTGTGCTAATTCCTAGATTCCTAATGAATCATAAGAATGTTGTTGATATTTCCATTCTTGCCCTGTGATTGTCAAGTGTGTTCAGATTGAACTTCTGACAGTCATCACTAGGTGGCAGAAGTACGACCTGTGGTGCAGTCTAAGGGTTCCCCCTCTCTTTCCCCTCACAGAATAGAAATGTGCCGATATGGATAAGCACTGTGACTCTGCCATGATTATTAACTCTTGGTTTTGATTTGGCTTAACAGTGAATGTGATTTATTGTCAGAGTTATGGCCATGTATATGATTTAGCCTGAGGTCTTTGAATAGATCCCTCCGCTGAAATGAAGGCAGAGAGTGATCTCTCTGGGTTTGTTTCATTAGATAGATGGTCTTGGTGGGCATGGCTGGGTGCTTTCATTAGAGACCTTAAACTCAGTTGTAAATTGTGAAAGTGAAAGGTCATGCAGTTAGCATAATTGAACCTGTTAAAGTTGCATTCAGTTGTACAGCTCCCATGGAGCTATTGAAAAAAAAAACAAAAAAAACGAATAACATGATTTTCTACCAGTCAGAAAATACAAATGATGTGGTGTGCCCTCAGAAGTTAACACATTTACTGTTTTTAATAGCGTTTCACTTACAGGAAGTTGATCTGGGAGATTTATGCACAAGATCATTCCCCATATCAAGTCTCCATTTATCATCAGCATGTCATACAATCAGCATGAATAAAAGAATCAGGGGCTTTATCATCGACTTTAACAGCAGTTGACTCTCTTATGTCTACTGCCATCCAGACCTCACACTGAATGAGTGGCATTTATGAACCAGTGACATATATACTCAGTGATTGAACAAGGCTTCAGTTTCTGCCACATAAATCTCTTCTGATCTGTGCTTAAACAGGGGATTGTGTACACAGTCTTTAATCCAGTTTTGCAATAATAGCCCCCAAACACACAGTAAGCATGTGTTATGCCCTACTGTTAAAAGCTAATGTGGTGCTGGCTAATGTGCTCTCTGTGGCTACAGATCATCATACTTTGTAATTGCAGGCAATATTGTCCCAGGGATTCACAGAAACATGTTTTACATTAAGATAAAAAGATGTACCCATGCATGGCTTTTAAAAATTTAGACAAACATGTAGATGCTACACAGGTGTGGATTAACTGATTATTCCAGTGTATGCTCTTAGGATCTGTCAAAATTCTCTTTTTTTGCCGCAAAAATAGCTTTTTTGTAAATGCTGGTCTTTTGGTCACAAATGAATGAATGTAGTCACACTTTTCTTTGAGTGCAACTTCCTGAGCGTGTGTGTTTGGAGTATCAGCGGAAAGACGTGAATTGATGGTGCTATGGCGATGTATATGGCTCTTGCAGTATTCTCACCAGTTATTTGCTGACACAAAAATGCATCTGCCTCAGAGATAAGCTGGGAGCCATCCCTGGACTTGCTCATCGTGGAGGGCTCCTTGGCTCGCGTTCCATTATGAGCTCGCCAGTGATGAATGTGCACAATGGTGATAAATATCCCCTTTACTACCATTCATCATCAGACACTATTCAGGCCGTCCGCTGATCGGCGTGGATAAGAACGCAATCCGTGTGGTTCTGGTAATGAACGGGACCCAACTGTCTGCCACTCCTGCCATCGTCACCTCAAAACATGTGATTATCTGTCTAATTATGTGTTCGAACACTATGTGTCAGAGAGGGTGCTGTGCTATACGTTTGGACGGGTGTACCACTGAAGAGGAGCATTCTGCGATGGAACTTGAATTATCTTTGCAAGGTTAAAAAAAAGGTTTAAAAAATTAAGTAATATTCTCGTCATCTTCTAATGTGAATGTCTCTATGTTTCAACATTCATATTTACTAGGTGCATTATAAGGAAAACAGGAGGCTTGCTTGTAATTTTCCCAGTTTTTCTTTTAGTGCTTGAACAGTAAATTTCTATAAAAATGATTTTCTTATAAATTATACAATTATAAACAGACAACAACTACAGTAGTTTTTATTTTGTACAGAAATGAGTGTAGACTAGTGGCTAAAGAAGGTTCATTTCCTGGGTGTTGCTGTCCAGCCACCATGGAGCACAGTACTTAATCCAAATGGTTCCCGTAAAAAAATATACAGCTGTATAAATGGATAATGGTTAAAAAAGAATGAGCTGTGTTGATTGCTTTGGTTAAGAGTGCCTGTTAAGGAGTACATAATCATAGTTGTAGTTTTATTGTTAAAGTCTTCTTGGTACAGAGCTATGGAGCCCACGATTTGCCATTTTGTGAGAGGGGTTAAGTAAGTTTAGCTCCTATTGCACTTTTGTACACGTGCCACAGGAAATGATGCCTTCCTTTGGGAAACTGATTGACAGTTCATTCACAAGCAATGAGTAAGTAATCTTCCTTACCCAGTAATCCCAAGCTGTCTTTTATGCTCAAAAGAAGCAGTAATTAGACTCATTCAACCAGGTACATTTTTCAGCAGCATTTCTAAACCAGTGTGGCCCTGAAACTGTATTGAGCTGTTCCACAGAAGGGCGAGGGGAAAACACTGAGTGGCAACACTTCCTGTTTAGTAGTTCTATTAGTACACCACATGCACCACGTGTAATTAATGTGTAAACTTCAAGCCATACCTGTGTAACTGTTATTTTAAGAGAGAGCATGTGTGATTGCTGAAAGGTCTGGAGTTAGGGTTTTGAGAAAGGTTTGTTCTACTGTTTAGGGGTTTGAGTTATATCTTAGGAATATGAGAACATAACAATCCTAAATGGTGACAACAAACCTTACTGATCAAGTAATCTCGCCTACTAGACGCTTTCTTGCACTAGCCTGGCAAGGGTCTTCTCCTTTTGCTGTCTCTGGTGGTGGAACTCGGGTTCCGCATTTGAATGCATATTATTTACTTGTGGGTTAAAATAGTTATGATAGTAACATAGTAACTGTGTCCATATGATGTCTCCTAAGTATATACCTTCAATTGATCGTGTTGTTTCATAAGTGTTGGAGCAAGTCACAGTTTGTCATGGCAACTACACAACTTTTCTGTGAACAAATCCCCATAAATCCTGGAGGAGATGGTCCAGACACACTGTCTCCCACCTACAGTTTCTGAGGAGTTTTTCAAATGTTATCACAAAGGCAGCCTTGCCAAAAACATGATGTGTTTGAACCTCTACAGAGTGTGTGGTCAGAGTAGGGGGTATAATGAGAGGGCTTGCTTTAGTGTCTATCGTGATGATGATCGAAGGTTTAATAATTTTACAGGATGGATTCAAACTTGAGTCTGTAGATGGTGTAACATGGTGTGCATTGAAATAATGTTTTGACTGTGTTGAAAAAGGGACTAACATCTCTGCATTACTGTAAGGCACATCTGGAGCTTTTAGATAAGCTTTATTCACACAGGTTAAAGCCTCTGCTTAACTGTTCTACTGTAGGATTCACCACTGCTTCAGATACAGTAAATGTTTATCATGCTTACTTACTGTACAAATTATAGTTTGCATGATAGTGGAAAGCAAGGGAAACTTCAAAGAAGGTTTGCACAAGAACTAAGCCCCTTGTGTCCCCAAAACTGGCTATAATGTCTGTTACTTCCTTGTATGTCAGCTACCAAGAGCTATTATTTACAGAACTCTTATGAAGCTTTCTATTTTAGTTTATAGTTGTTGGATACCAGTCCCAATGAATTTCCTCCTGAGAGAGACTGAGGTCCTAAAGTCCCCGGTTAGACTGACAAAGTGTGCTTGACCTAAGTTTCTTGTCCTACTTTGTCCTCCTGCTCAGACAGCTGCTTGATGTGCATAGCCTCCACAGCTCCTCTTGGAAATCAGTATTCCTTGGAATCCAATATTGTTTGTTATTTGGCCTTATGCAATCCAGACTACAATTGAGTTTGTAAGTGCCTTTTCTTTGCTGTTGACTTGAAACCTAGAAACGTTTACTTAACGCTGTATACTGCCAGTTTAGCTGAGTCATGGTCATTGGATGCTTGCCCGTCACCATTTTCTTTTAGCTGGCTACTAACAGTAGCCATGAAAGAATGCTTTGCTTGCAGGTAATACTGTAATTTACAGTATAGTCACACCACCCATATAAAAAAAGCTCTACTGCCCGGACAGTGTACTTTGTTTTTTTATGATTAAATATCATCATCCCAGCCAGTTGAAACTCTCCTTCCCTGGATGACACTAGTGTCAGTTATGTGTTGCCCTGCAGGGCTGACAACCAAAGTCTGCACTTGCATAGTCCGGATTACAGTGCCCTAATAGGACAAGCCACCCAGCTGCCCCCAGCTGAGACAATATACACTGATGTGATACATTTCCATTTAAATTCTGAAATGTCAAAGTATTCAAAGTGCTAAAAATGGGCAATTCATTTTTAATGGAACATTTTTGGAGAAAAGTACCAAAAATATCCCATCAGATGGCCTGGGCTGAATGGAAATGCTTTGTATGTGGATCATTTAGAGCCGCCACCATTGTCTCTCCAGTTCTGATTCCCTCATAGCATATTAGGATAAATGCACAGACAAGATATTTTTAGTTTCAGCCCATATAAATCATGGATAACTCACATAAATGTTCTTCGTGATGTGTGTTTCGTAGAGTTTGAAGATGGTTGTTGGGACATCACTTAAGGTGTGGTTTCATTAATGTTTCACTAAAACCCTATTTGTGGTTTGGAAATTTAATTTGTTGTGGAAATGACAATGAAAGAAACTGCGGGCTTACAGTATGTGCCAGTGCTAGTCAGTGCTACAAATTCCCTGTTCGTGTAAAAGGATTATTGACAGAACATAGCAATGCATAGAGTGCTCTGTACCTCAACACATCACAGTTTACAAACAGTAATGTGCTCAGTGAACACTCGATTACAAATTGTATATATAAACATAATAATAATTATTATTGATTTTGTATTTTATATTTTTCACTGGTCTGTGCTTGCTCTGACTATTGCAGCTGTATTCTAGCCAGCAGCTGTGCAGGGTACTTTATTCCATTTAAGTCTGAGGATGGAAAGGTCAGAAAACTGGTGTTTCTGTAAAGAAAGGTTCACTGACCCTTGAAGTCCTGAGCATGTGCATCTGATGCGATAGCGTTATCCTTGACCTTGTAAAGCATTTCCATGTTGATTTGAATATCTCAGTGAGGTGAAACAGTGATTTATACATCGTTTTGAAAGGAATAGTTTCCTTGCTATTCTAAAGCTCTCTTATGCTTATAACTTTATAGGAAAGCAAAATAATAATAATAATAATAATAATAATAATAATAATACTGGATTATGAGAAACCACTTTTCCGTGTCATATTATTGTAGCTGCATGCATTCTTATCTGTATGCAATGTGCTTAATGTGAAAAATGGAAATCTCCATTTTTATTTTCATTTGCATAATTGTGTAACATTGGAATCTGGCTTTTACAGTTGCATAGTGTTAGATGCAGTATACTATATGTTGTATATTTGAGAGAGGTGGTTTTACCAAGCTTGTCAGAATGGCTCTAAAATTATGATCATTATAATTCTCTGGCTGAATCAAAAAAATCATGTCTGTCTGTTTGCTCATAACCACTCCTTGGAACACAAGTAGCTATTAGAGCTCTGCTTTCCTGTTAATGGCTTTCACGTCTTTCGTACTTATCTTTATCTTTTATTTATCAGGGGAAAATGGGCTTTCAGCAATCAACTGTGCACTAATGATTTCATTTATAAACACCTTCCCATATTTTCAGAAATTCATGCCAAACCATTTAGATGGAGGTTTATTATTTTAGAGTGTTGTTTAATTGCACGTCAGTGCTGAGTTAAGGTGTTTGTTCTTGGCAATACAACTAATTAATTTCTGCATTTTTTTGAGGGTGAGATCAATTGATCCGTATAATTAACAATATGAACATTTTCCTTTGAAGTACTCTAGTTTTAGAATGAATTTGAATTCTTGAAAAATACAATACAATATCTGTTTTTTTAAAGAACACTGATAAAACTTTGTGTCAGTGATCAGTTTTTTACCCTCTATGTGACATCTAACTGTATGCGGTATAAGGGTTTTTACGGTTCTCTTTTAATGGAGAGTGTAGAAAAAGAGCACAGACTAGGACATGGGCAGAGCGGCTGACATTTACAGCACTTACGCTGTGCTCAGCTGTGTGAAGGACTCCTCTATGGGTGCATTAATCACCTCACCCAGGGAGGCCTGACCGCTCCTTACTTCATTACGTAAGGACGCTCTTTATAAAGAAACAGATTTAAGCGATGAATAGACATTAGACGGCCGTTACATTGTTGCTATTAATCATGACATCTGCGGATGCTTGCTAGTTTTGCTGGTTCTGTGGCTTCTGAAAGGCCGAGTGAAAAGTGAAGTGTGCTTTTTCATGCATGGATGGGCAGGGGAATGACTGGTCTGTGTGGGCCGTGGTGTGTTTGAACAAAATTAATTTATTGCAGCAAATGATTTTGCTGCCGAATTTAGTTTGGTTTGAGGCTCTGATGATGATGATAGAAGCACTGATGATGACATGAAAAGATAAAGAACAGACCATAGGCTGATAAATTCCTGCACGGAGGAAGGTTTATTTCATTTCTAAAATAAAAGAAAGAACAAGTCCTCTGGTTTTAAAATCTGTATTTCTGTGTATTCGTGTCGAAAATAACTTTTTTTTTACTTGTTGTTATACTGAACTGTCTGTCAGGTAGCGTGAGCAAGGTGCCTCTTTAATTATGAATTGGTGCGTTTTAGTATACACCGGTACTAAACTATACATGGGAGGGGATCTGGGGATGCGGCAAATAGGACATTGGAGACCACGGACCCAAAATAGTTCACCCAGCCCAATGCGTTCCCTTCCGCTGACTGTACGTCCTGTCCCTCTGTGCCCAGTTTGAACAGGACAGTGTGGGCCTGTCTCCCATGCAGGGCCAAGTCTGAGCGCCTGTGTCCCCATTACCTCAACTGTGCATTCAGCTGGGGTGTAACTTTTTTGGAACAAAATGGTGGCACTCTTTGCATTAAGTAGGCTGAATACCTTTGCAATCTCTCTGTAGATGTATCTGTTTAACTGTATGAATAGCTGCACCTGCAGACTCAGCAATAAAGTTCCATGTCGTAAATATAATTATAAATACGTATTTAATTAATTTGGGTCTTCTGTCTATTCCAATAACGTATGCGTATGTACGTACTTAAAAGTTCACAGCAAATTTCACTTTGGGAAAATCAGTTATCGTAATTCTATGCATACCACAAATTGGTGTCAGTGAATAATACTGATAAACTGCATCAAGCGCAAAAATTATGTACTATTACAATTTATTGAAAGTGTACTTAAACCAGTGGCAGCAAGAATTTTGAGTAGCATGACCCTGAACATCTGTTTTATGATTAATAAGCTTCTAGTTTTTATTCAGGATCTCCCATCAGTTGGTAATTTATTTTAATTGCTGTACCTTTAATAACTTTATATTAAATAGCATGAGAATGATTATAATAAGGTGATTCATAAATTTAAAAGTTTTGTTGTATTATCCAAGACACACAATTTTTAAGCAGTTTAAACAATCTGGTTTTTGTTCCTCTGTCGCTAACTGCCATAGCACAAGTATTGTGGCTGCTTGCTAATCACGTGCAAAAATGTGGCCACCTTGTCAGTTAGTACTTAGTAACACCACCATTGGCAGATTTACAGCTTCACAACATTTCTTGTTGTCAGTTGATCTATTTGTGCATTTGGATTTTCTCCCCACTTTTCCTTAAAGAACTCTTCTAGCTCAGAAATATCTACAGGCATGTCCTGCACGTTTGAGATCTTGCAACAAATTTCATTATATTAAAGTCTGCTTGAGCTTTCTTTTCTGTAAGTATCATGGTTGATTTTGAGGTATGCTTGGGATCATTTGCTTACTGAAAGAGCCACTCGTAGCTAAGTTTGAGCCAAGGTACATACTGGAGTTCACAATTCTATTGTTCGGCATTAGAAGAAGGACCCTACAGGTCCTTCTTCTGATGCCAAACCTGCCACTGGTTTGCCTGGCCAGAGACCTTGGCTTTGTTTTTTTCTGACCGTAGCACATGGCTCCAATAAAATTCAACACTGAATATTCAATTGGAAGTGGGTCTTTTGTCAGATGAGACCAAAAGGGAGCTGTTTGGCCACGCCCACAAGCACATTAATTAGTTGTATTGCGTCGGAAGAAGGACGCTCGTGTTGAAAACAATGTCATACCTACTGGAGGGGCTAATAATTCAGAGAAACCTGACTGACTTAAACCCCCTGTTCCCCTGGTGGTACAAAACTAACTTTTGACTCACCCCAGTTGTAGGTGGCTAATGAAATAACTCCAAGCTATCTTAATATTCAATAAATTAAACCTTAAAAATACAAAAAAATTGTTTTTGGTTGGAAGCAAAGAAGGAGTATGATTGTTTCCTGCAAATATAAAAAGGGAGGAGTGCCTTCAAAATAAATATTGTTCCACCCCACGGTGATGGATAATTTCTTCTTTAGCCTCATTAAGCACTGAAAAACAAACACAAACCCCATACCAGGAATATGGCCATCTTAGTGGTTCCACACAGATATGCGCACAGTGGCAATATCAGTGGTCATTGTAGTTGTTTGCATTGATCTCTGTTCTCTTTGTTTGAAACATTTAGTTGACTGAGAAATGGCACAGAGGCCGTAGATGTTAATGGAACTGACAAAGCCTTATGCAAAGTCCCCTGCAAATATGACCCCCAAAGGCACGGGGCTGCATGAGCCGTGCAGTGTCTGCTGCCGGAGACAAACGACGTAAAATGAGTATCGATTGTAATAACTGCGGCCGCCTCCATTACGGATGGTGTTTGGGGAGAAACTGCACAGATAAGTTGCCTGATGAAGCATGGAAAAGGGGCTAATGTCACAGGTGAGCTAACCGTCTCGCCGCTCTGAAGCTCACAGTGAAAGCTAGCTGCAGAGGCAATGAAACAGTCTGCACGTTTGTCATTCTAATACTGACGCTAGAAGGTCATTGGCGGCGGTTGTATTGATGTGCGTGTACTTATTTAGTGAGCTTTTTTAATCCACAGTTTTGTCCACCTATTTGTGTTGTTGGGCTATTAGCTTGCTATGCGTGTTTGGAAGACAAAAGAACATATTACCTAGAAGACAAACCTGCAGTATGTTTGAATAGTGGACATGGTGTCTCCGCATGCCCTCTGCTGCAGTTACAGCAATTTGCCCTGAGTTCAGTTATTAAACCCTGGACCGCTGGCTCTGATACCAGATCTGACCTGAGACGCAGGATGGCTCTATTTTCTGTCAGCACTTTTGTTGCTGTGTGTTGAAAGGAGTGCCTCCGTCAGCCACTTAGACCTCTGCGTCCCAGAGTGCCACCATTTGATAGGACAGTGTTACAGGATCTGCTGAGTCACGATCAGTTTAGCACTTTTTTTTTTACCCCAGTTCACCTCGCCACTAGCAAGGGTTATGAATGGGTTCACCGAAGTGGCGTTGTTTTCGGATTTGATCGTACGTTTCTGCCGAAGCAGACGACAGCTCCACGATCAGCGTCAGGGATGTTTGATTGCACTGTTCTAAAGTTAACCCAGCTGTGATTTATTCTCTCTGTGACTTCATTCTGCTGATGGAAAATATGATAAGGCTGGCCTTCATATTTCTAGTGAACACTAACCTATCACACTCACCTCTTCTGACCGAGAAAGGGACGGATCCAAAAGCTTCCTGCTCAATAGAGCTGATCAATCCTGGCTGAAGGATGGCAGTTTTATATACTATATAAAGGGCATGAAGGGTTATTCTTTGAGAAACATTTTAAATCATTGAATGTGTGCTGTTGGCTTTAGCAATTCATAATTGTATTGGCTTGAAATGTGAAAAGCGTTTTAGATTTTTTTTGAGAAGTGCAATGGCGATTTTTTTATTTCATTTTGTCTCAGTTCCGTTTTGGAGCTTCATATTTGACACAATTATAAATGTTCTTCTTCTTTATTATTCTTACCTTGAATAAAGCTCAACATTTGAAAATTTCAATTATTTATTTCAGTCCCACTAGTCTTATTACTTTGCCTGTGTATTGGGTATGAGTCTCTTAAATTGCATTTATTTGTCCAGCTGCATCACCTCACATCATCATACTTGATCCACATTGTAGCTTGTAGTGAATTTTTTTAGAGAGACCCTGAAAAGAATGTTAGCTACATTATAAAAGAAAATAAAAAGGTATTGTTAATTTCATGAAAAACACAATGCGTGTTTATACAGAAAAGGGAAAAGATTGTACATTATGGTGCATGCGACGGCATGGAGCCCTGTCCAGCCTGGTCTGTGGTGCCCAGTGTAGGGCCTGATCTCCCACTCAGCCCGTAATGACGGGGTGGCACTAATCCAGCGGCGTTAGAAGCCTACAGAACACATCCAGACTGAGCCAGCCTCTCTGCACCCCAATTTAGCCCCTTAATGTCATCGGAAATCCACCGTGTTCGTCCCCCATCCCCCGAGGAGCGCAGATTAATGGAATTAGCCATCTTGGAGGCTGACAAGCTGATAGCAGGTCTCTCTGTGCTGTTTGTCAGGCCAGTGCAGGCTCTGGAATCCCTGCTCAAGGTTTATCTGTGCTCAGGATGCAGGGTGTAACTGGAATAGCATTCAGTATGCCGAATTGTACTGGTCTCCATAGCACTCACATCTATGGCTTTCTTTGTTCCTTAGGGTGTTTGGTGTGCATGTAAAACTTGAGGAAATTAAACACTAAGAAGAGAAATGTCATATTAAAGCATGGATCTCCTTAAGCAATATAATGTATCTGTTCTCTGTGCTTCGAGATGAGCGTATTTTGTAAGATGTTCGGAAACAAAGGCATCTGTTTTTTTCTTTGAGGCCTCCCGCTGCCTCTCCATTGTCTGTATTTTTTAGGACTATATCAGGAGCAGAATGAAAGTGGCATATTAGCTACTTTGTTTTGGTGATTTATGCTGTCATTCAATCATTATAGGCTTCCTCTAAAATTCAAACACTGAGACAACTAGATGGAAGAACTAAAGAAAATACACAAATTGCAACTTAGTGCCTTTCACTTTCTACGTAACGATGTGATTTTTTGTATTTCTGTAGGGCCAAAATGACAACAAACTATATTTTCAGTGATGTTCCAGGTACTCACAGGTTGTCATTTATCATCCATGTGAAATTGGCCTCTTTTAAGTTCTTTGAAGTGCTGAGAGGCAGTAGCTCTCCTGTAGGACTGTGTTGCCCGTAGTACGAAAAGTACTTCCTGTGGTGCACTTTAGCTTTGATATACAGTATTACTGGATCAAGTGTGATTTACTACCATGTTTCCTACAAATATTATTAAAGTCAATGCATATCGCTTACATCAATATGTGATTGTATATTTATATATATTTTTTTTAATAATATGAGTTAATTGTGATCATGTGGTGATGTGTCTTCTTAAATAGCAGGGCCTGGAAAAGTCTTGAGAGGCAATGGTAAGCTTCTTGATTCCACCCCAGGGCTGGTGCCTTTTAGCCTATTGAAGTGAAATGGAGAAAAGTGTGGTAGGCACTCAGTTGTGTGTATTGTTTGAACCATACAATGCTGAATCCAAGGAGCATGGGGACATTGAAAGATGGGACCTATTAAACACTGTGGGGGTTTAACACACATTCTGAGAAGTAATGATGCATTTACCGAGGAGCTCCTTAAGAAGCATTGAGAATGTCAGTGTGTAGTAGAAGGTTTCCATTAATGCATACTGAGGGCATAGTTAGTGTTACCGGCCCCCCATTGTACAGATGACCTCCAGGCATAATCTATAAATATTTAACATTTTTCCGGTTTGTGCAGATTCAATAAAAATGAATGCAAGAAAAAGCCTTGCTTCCTTAAAATGTATAAGGTATCTTTGCAGTAAAATTAACTTCCAGTTTTACACCACTGTTTTAAAACACGAGAAAGTGAACTAAAATTTCAAGAAAGCGACTGAAATCTTGGTGGGTCAAGACCTTCCTTTTGTGATTTCAGTACAAGACATGTTGAAAACAGGCCTGGACTTTTACCTCCTGTCTCGACAGTCTTTGTTGAAGAGGTACACGACCTTTCTTTTCCTGTATTGATCGACTTGTCTGCTGGTGTATTATTATTTGTCCAGATATTACCAGAAATGTCTGATTTATTACCTCAGCAGAGACGGAGCTGAGCATGAAGGACACCCTGTAGGATGGCATTGTAATGCCTACTTAATGGTACTCTTCTTGTCATATTTGCTGGCATATTTGATCGTATTTGACATGATTGTTTAATTCATATTTTTTTGCTACTGAAAAACACAAACATATTTTGGACTTATATAACTTTGCACCACAGTGCAAGCACATTTTACACAAAAGTGTTTTAAGGGCAACTGTGAAATTGTGAAAATGGCGAAGGAGACCATCAGTTTTTCTCACTGCAGAAAATGTAAACTTTACAGGATGTGGAAAATCTGATTCTGCACTAAGCACTATTGCTTATGATGCACACGATTACGGAGTCAACTGTCTTATCTCTGTGCAGCAGAAACCTTTAAAACCTTAATCCAAGGCTTCTGAAAAAAAAACACCTCAGAGGATACAGACTGCTACACAGTCCCCAAGAATACCCTCCATTAGATGCCTATTTCCAATTTCTGCTGGAGTCCTTATAGCTTTCTCCTCTTTTTTCGTAATCACACTTAGCAAAAATGACTTGACTGTTTGGCCAGGAAAGGCTGACCAGATGCTGGATGCACAGGGAAAGGAGGAGGGAGCAATAATGGTGTCTGCACCCCGGGAACCTGGAACCATCGCCGCGGAAAGATGGGTACGCTTAGAGCAGAGCAGAATGCCTTTTCATTGTGAACCAAACCGGGGGGGGGGGGGGGGGGGGGGGGAGGGGTACTTTGTTGTGTGAAGCTACAGTGGCTTGTACTATAGATTCCTCCCTGTATAGAGAGCCACAGCTGCTGTAGAGGCGGCCTCTATAAAGGAGGGACAGATCTTCATCTCAGAAGCCATTTTCTCAGCTGGAAACTACAAAGTAATATAAAATGTAATTAGATTGGTTCATTACAGGAAGTAAATACAATCATTTAAAGTGTCCTTAGTGTATTTTTCTAAATTCCATTTTGCAGAGGCTTGCACTTTTCCCTTGGTTTGGTCGTAGAGGCATGACCGCTGGGAGTAGCTTTCAACAGCAGCGAGCTTTGTTAGCTTCGCTCAAGTGGAAAGCCAAGCAATGAGTAATTATTAAGAGCGTTCCACAATATTAGCTGGTTTAGTCCCCATAAAGGTGTCTCATGATGGAATAGTCTATTAAATGTTTCTGTCACTCGATGGGACCCCCCTGAGAATTGATCCGAATTGAAACGCCCACTAGTTTTGATCAATATTATAATTACTCTTATTGATAGATTGTTTCATGGTCGTAGTCAGCGCTGCAGCACGTCCACTGGGGAGGCACCCAGGCTGGCCACTGCAGGAGCCGGCGCACACAGATATCTGATTCGAATCAACGTGCCATTGAGGCGGGGAGGACAAGCGTGAAATTAATTGTTCCACTTCATCTGCGGTTCGCGCTCCTCTTTTGAGGGAGTAATTTGTCGCCTCATGTACATGGGGAAGAGGGAGCCAGCACCGATGAGTGTTTCTGCCCGTTCTCGTAAAGCGGAATGATTTTCCCTGTAGATCCTGGAGATGTTCTTGTCTGGGTAAACAAGCTCGCTGTTTCAGGGACGGAGCCTCACTGCGGAGGCGCGGTGGCGGCTCGCGACAGCAGGCTGGATTTACATTACCTTAAGGCGCTGGAGCGCTTTCCTCAATTTCCAAAAGCATGTTCCCGCTTAATTGCCAGCGTGACTTTCAGAAATCAATTGACGTTTGATAAGCCAAGAAGACCCAGTGCTCGTTTTTTTTTGAACACGGTGTCAGTCTCCCGCTGTCTCCCACTCACCAGTTTTGATTTGCCTCCCAGTCAGTTCTGTACGCTTCTCATGCGTGTGTGAAGGGGACAAAACCAACTGGAAATTGCAGGTCTTGAGGGATGGAATCCAGGGCAGGAAACTGACTTTTTCATCCACTGGGCACAGTGGCTGGTGCGACCCAAAATTCACAGTTTTACCAGACAACTAGATATTTAGAACAGAGCAGTGGAGGGTGGCTACCTGCCAGAGTGGCTGGTAGAGTAGACAAACTTTCCAGCCACAGATAAAATTTACCAGCATTTGGCTGGTGTTATGCAGGCATGCAGATTCTATGAGCATCTGACTCATCGTGTGAGCTAAAGCTCAGTAACATACATTACAATCAAATGTTATGGTGCAAAGTAAAACCAGCGGACTGAGCTTTACAGAACTGACTATTCCTTAAGAAGGACTTTGCAATGCACAGTTAAACTTGCAGTAGCAGTAGCAGCAGCACGTGCAATTGTGTCCTTAGAGAACCGCAGTTTATTTTTAAAAACCTGCATCCATAAGTACCAGGCTAGCAGCCTGTTAAATACCTTAAATACATGTTTGCCTAGAACTGTAAGTGATTGATCCACAGTAAGAGAGACAGGATGATGCAAAGTCTGCAGGTGGTCGTGTTTGACTGGTGGCAAGTCTGAATTGCTCATAGTCTTTTAGGTGTATAAATTATACACTTGCAATTACAGAAATCACAAATTAAAACCACTATAGGAAGTACATTTTCTCCTGACTTATCTTCCTTTCTTTATAATAGTGGAACAAAGATTCAAATAAAATTGCCTAACCAAAAAGGATTTTTTCTGGAGGGAGAGAATCCCCTGACTCTTGGCAATATAATTTCAGCATGGGGCTGCTTTTCTGCAGGTCATTACTCAGGTACACTTGAGCTGGCCTGTTTCTCTACACTGTCTGTTTGTCTCACTCCTGGTTTGAGGCTGGTAATCTGGATGGCTCCTCCTATTCAAAGTCCTACACAGCTAGCACACACCTGCTATAATACCTTTGCATTTACATGAATCATTTCAGCTGCGATATATGCCATTACAGTATAGTTTTCATTTTCCAGGCCAACTTCTCAGCAGTTATAACAGTCTGAGACATTCCAGTTCAAGTGTGTGGATTAAAACAACCGAGTATTTTATAGAGTATGTCACATACAAAAGGAATTTTTCCTCTGTTTCACACCGAGGTGTAGGAAAACAATAGCCCCAATCTATTGCACTTTTCAGGGAGAGGGAATGTAAGCTCAAGACTTTTCCCAGGACTTGTCCAAATGTCACCTTTGTCCGTGCTCCTTCTGAGAAAGTGGCTCAAGGCCATCATGTGACCATTTACTTTGAGAGCCCCTGGCTGCTCTTGTCATCTGCATCTGTATATGTTGTATGGAATCCGACATTTCTGGTGTCAGGGGAATGCGCACGGACACCAGGATCCGCTCAAAAATATTTCTCTTTTCATATCAAAAAAGGACTGGATGGCTGTACCACTCTCAGCTCTCCTGAGCGAAAAGTGTCCACTTCCATTTGTGTTAGATTTAATGTACAGTGAAGATTGTGCTTAGCTGCAATAATGGAATCAAAATCAGTGTTCTCAAAGCCCCCCTAAGCCTGAGATTCGCAATGCATATGGAACAGATATCATGAGCTAAAAACACTTCCATCACCTGCCTGCTGTCTCTCCTCTTACTTTGCCTGTCTTTCATGCAGTCGTGTCTCAGATTGTAGTGTGCGGTTTGGGGGTGGGGGGTGGGGGGTAGGGTGGGGTCGACCAGAGGGGGGGTGTGATATTTTTCTTTTCTGTCATCAGTGGCACAACATCAATGGCTGCCCAAGCTCTCACCCTCTCTGAGTGTCACTCTCTGGAACATAAGGCAGACTCACAGGAAAAAGTGCTCTCTGCTGGTGGAGTTCTTTGATCAAAGTAGGACAAAAACAAACACTAGTTACCGTGAGTGGTTATTGCAAGAGAACGGTATCCAAGTGTCTGCAAGAGGCTGGGTTGCATTTAAATCAGAAACCATGGATGGCGTAGTATGGCTTTGCTTTCAAAACTGGAAGTAGCCTTCAGTGATCTGCCCATTTTCTTGGTTTGTTGAACATATGCCTGAAACAGCGACTTAATTGAACATTAACTAGTTGACAGTTGGATTGCTGGTTTTTCTAGCACACTGACATTTGCTCAGTTTTTGCTCCTGCTTGACAGCTTTTGATTACACAGTGCACGCACCACGTAGAGCCCATCAGCAGCAGAACAGGAAGTGATGTAAGGCATGCTGAGCTTTCTGGGAAGCCTTTGTCAGTAGGTGGTAGAAGTAACTGTTAAGAAAATGTATCTGTAATTAAAAGCAAAATTAAATTTCCTGTGAGAAGCTTTTTAAAATCAGCGCTTCACTGCCTGATTTTTAAAATATTTAATGCCCTGCAGTTTTAATCATGTTAATTTTGACTCACAGCTGAGATGCACTCCTCCTTATCCGACATTATAAAATATCTCCTTTTGGATTTTATTTATTTCCTTGCCATGCTGATAATTTTATTTTTTAAGTAATCTTTTGAATTCTCGGCTGCCCTGTCTGCTGTATTGAATGCCGCTCACTACAAGCTGTATATAAATGTGCCACTAAGTACCTGTAGCAAGGTGCAATTTAGTGGGACTGTTCGGTTCAGACCATGGTGGTTAGGCATCACCATGCATTGCGGTAGCCTCAGAACTGCCGGTGAATTAAAACCAGAAAGTAGTGCGAGCGCTGGAACCCGGAAGCAACCGCGCACAGGCATCCATCAAAGGCGACATTTTATTAAGAAATAAAAGCATGTTGTGTGTGACAGACCCATAGAGACCAATAGAAACGACTCATTACATTCCAGTGGAGAAATCTTGACTGGGCTGAGAAAGTGATTGTTTAGTAACTCAGATGCCTTGACAGATCTACAGCTGGGAATGTCGTTCTTCGTGTCACATTCAGGCTGCTATTGATCTTTTAAGGCGCAATGAATAAAAATACCACTCTACAAGTTTTTGTGCCTGTTTCTATTTTCTGTTTTCTTTAAAAGGACATCCTGCATTGCCCTCTGAAAGGTAACTAGGACTAGACTGAAGGTATCGGTTGGACATGCAATGGCATCATAAACCATAATGGCCATAAATGTGATGCACCCTTATGCTTTTCAAATTTAAAACTAAATATGTTCACTTTAATGTTCAATACGTATACTGAATATCTATTTCCTGCTAGAACAAGGATTTGGTCTTTTTCTTCAAATTTATCACTCCTTTGTATTGTTGACAAATGCTTTCTTCTTTTCGATTATTTCTACTAGAGTATTGAAGAGCATTTTGAGATGCATTATGTAGAGCACAATGAAATAAAAATATTATTGTGCTGATAAAACAGACTTCGGGCAGGTTTAGAGGCTTTGGAGAGAGAGTTTAGATTCTTGTTTAGACAGGGTGCATAGATTAAGGTTGGAGGGAAATTGGAAGTATTGGAGAGAGGAAGATAGTACATACATTAGCCGTGACAGCTACCCAAGCAGGATAAGCACAGGTACTTTCCAGAAATAAACGGAATAAACTTATCTAGAACCTGTTGTTAATTGAATAATTATCAAGGCAATCATTTTTAAGCACTAAGTAATGATCATATACATCAGCACATGATAAATCTTACCATAACAATATTTGCATGCTTCATATAATTGAAGTAATATATGCATTTTTGTTTACAAATCATCTTCTTTATTTTGGACAATTACAGCTTGCAGCCCTGTCCCATTTGTGCAATAATTACATCAACTGAGTAGAGTGCACACTTGTACACCAGTTCTGTGCATTTGATGTGACTGATGCAGCCTCAATCACAGGCTCCCAATTGACCTGGGGTGTGAGATGAGCCAGGGATTAGCATGATGAGTGAATCCCCCCCTCCCTGGGTAACACTGACCAGTTCAGTGCAAGTCAAGGGATGCACCACTGCAGCACACATGGCTGCATTAGCCTGATGTGCTCTGTGACTTCATCTCTCTTTTATTTGGTTGAAATATTTATTTGCTTATATACTCAATCAAAAAGTATATTCCTGCAAGTGTGTGATGTTTGCTTGAAATAGCATGCTTATGCCATTGTTAATATGCCACTGGTTTAAATTGTCAAATAATTAAATACATAATAAAAAATATGAGATGTCAGTGTTAGTAGCTCACCTGCTGGATGTGGTATGTTTAGGTGCTTGTTCAAAGGAGTGTATAAATTAAGACTCAGTCTGCAGCCTAGATTTTGGCGAAAATGAGTAATGATACTGTAGACTCTGCAGCCTTTTGTTTGTGAGTCTGTTTTCTGAGTGCTTTGTTGTGTTGTGAAATTGCAGGGAAAGAACAGAAAGGTTCAGATCAGAGCATGTGGTTAGACACAGAAAAGATGTACAGCTGGAAAGATCCAGGTGTTAATTGGAGCAGGGATATGGTGCTGGTGCCATTGGGAAGATGTTTGTGTGTGGGTGTATGATTTTGTGTATGATGGTGTGTGTTTGTGTTTATGCATGTGTACTTGTGTGTGAGTAACATTTTGTGTGTGTGTGTGTGTGTGTGTTTTGGTGGTGGAGGTTGGGGAGAAGGGGGTACACAGAGGGCACAGCAGCTGTGTAGAGGGCGGGACAGGGATATGGAGTGGTAGCCATCCGTAAAATTGGCTAAAACTTGAGAATTGGGATTGTCTCTCCCTGTGAAATTAAGTTTCCTTCGTTCATTAATCACCCACGCCAAGCGATGCCGTCCCAATCAAAGATGCTTGCTTATCGTCACCCATCGCCGCGGGTTTGCTTATGGAGTGCCTCGGCAGTGGAAATGCTGTAGCTCATAAAGCGTGGATTTAATAATGATGAAAGGCAGTGAGATCGAAATAATTAAGATCCATTATGGATAAGAGAGCATTTATTACATGCTTGTATGGTTACTGCAAAAACTTGCTGTCATGTGAGGCCACGTTTTTGTAATGCGGCCAAGGCTTGCATCATCATCCAGCTGAAACCCAACTGTCGTACGAGCAGGTAAGGAGATTTATTTGTCTCCAGGTGTGCCGCCAGGGTTCCATTTATTTTTACTTTCGATGGTCCGTCAAGCTCTGTCTGTCTGGTTGGTGTCAGGTACTGGAGGTGCTCGGTGGGGTGAGGTAGGGCGCACGTGGCAGTAGCCCCCTTTGGTGTATACCGTACCCGGGGGATTTAGTGTCAGCACATGCTATTCCATGCAGGGTGGGGGCTGAATTCCTCTGTGGTCGGCACCTTCGTGCCCGCTGCTGCTGCCAGCATCTGCCATGAGGTGGACGCGGTCGACCGTGAGCAAACTGGGCGTAGTGAGATTCACCGAGCGTTTTGGTTCCATCTGACCGGTGAGCGAAAATGCATATTTCTGCACCAGGTCAAGCGCAGCACTGTTGTAAGCGCCGTACTGTTTCCTGAACTATGTAATGTAGCTCAACTCAACTCATCCAAGGCAATGCATCTGTAGAACTGCAGCAATCAGTATGCTGTATAATAGTTTGTGTTCAGAGGAACAGCACAAAAGAAAAAAAATACTCTCTGTTGAGATGTTACCCGTTGTGTCCGCTGGTTTTAGATACTGAACAGAAAAAGTAGGAGTATAATGAAATTATTTATTGCAGTTGTTATTTGCTTTTAGAGCACCCTCTGAAAGGCGATTAAGTGCGTGGGATCTAAATTAAGAGCCTTATTTTTCATCAACATAGATTGCTATCAAGGGAGGAATGGAATACATTAGACATTAATTAGTACCTGTCATTTAGCTTTGCCTTGCTTGTAACTGCCTCTTAGCACAACCACCCGAGTAAGAGCAACAGTAAATGGTGCAATGTTGTATGTCGTATAGCTGTTCTCAGAGAACAGTAAAGTATTTGTGCTGTTATTTTATTTTGTTTGTGACTAGAAAAGCAATGCATTCTGATCAAGACCTCATAACTCATTTGTCTGCCGTGTAGGTGCTCAATTTAAATAAAGTTAAATGAATTTAATATTTTTTTCTGGAGGCCATTGTATTATTAGAAGAGGTGCTATACAGAAAAGCTTCATCTTAATTGTGGCATATATTTTTATAGCCTTGTTTATTGAGGCCTCTCTAGCTGTTTTCTGAGGGATGGGGGAGTGTAGCAATCCCCCCTAATTTACAACACATCAGTGATGCATTTCAATATCCTAAAATAAACAGTACAGTACGGATTGGGCCACATATTGCCTTGTATATTTCCTGACACAGTACTGTGTATTTATCACTGACAATAAGATAAAGAAGAAAGATAAAAATAGATTTCATGCTGTGTTACTAACTGCATATGGTGCTGCTGAAAGCAGGAAGGGAAGCGATGCCTTGTGCACGGCTGCACTACTGGATGTTCCTGGGATTTCACTACTGTCCCTCCTGTGGGATCATCCAGTGCTCTGAGCTCCTGGGTCCCTGGACCCCATGCATGCATGGAGAGGAGCTGTCCTAGCTTCTGTGTTACGATAGCCCTGTTATAAGGCCATACCTTATCCCAGGAATACACCCTGGATAGGTCGAGATCCATCGCAGGGCCCACCCACCATTAACTCACACATTCATACGTATGAGAAATCTTGAGTCTCTGGTTAGCCTACTGCACATCTTTGGACTGTGGGGGAAACTGGAGTAGCCAGCGGAACCTCACACAGACACTGGGAGAACATGCAAACTCCACACTTTTTCCTGTGAGGTGACAGTGCTATTCACTGCACTACTGCACCACTGCCTATGAAAAATAATGAACTGAAAAAGCAATGACAGGGTAGTAAGAAAAGCAGTGATGTGAAAGTAAAAGTCATCCAGCAGCATCTATTACGCTTGTTCTGGCATGCAATAGTGAATGGTGATTGAGAGTGGAGAATGTGGAGCTGAGAAACTGTTCCTCAAGAGGTGAGATTGTCTACATCAAGTTACAAACAATGTTGGGTAGACACACCTGGATAGAGGGGCTTTAAATGGGGGAAACTGTTTGTTTATGTATAGTCAACAGTAAAGGAATCTGTAGTGGTCTTGAAGACTAACAGTACTGTCTGGGCAAAAGACACTCCTCTGGTCCTGTGCTCAGAACTGTAGTTGTGGGGCATAAATCGCCAAGTCAGGGATATCTGAAATGCTGTTCATTACCCTCAGTACGTCCCATCTTGACACATTATTATCTTTACCGTGTTTTAGCCTCGATTTCAATTATCTTACACCAGCGTGTGGCCTTGGGGGTGATCTGGCTCTCTCTCTGCAGGTCTCTGCCCACCCAGACTGCCAGTAATGTGTTTCAGGGCCTTCAACCAGTTACTGCGATTGGCTGCAGCGCTCCCAGCCCCCACAATCCCGCGGCCTGTGCCTGGCAGGCAGTGACTGCAGGGGAGGGAGGGGAGGGGAGGGGAGGGGAGGAGGGGAGAAATGCCTGGAGAAAAGGGGAGCATCCTGAAAGCATGAAAAGCATTAAATGCTGTGACAGTGAAGTAGTGCTTTTCTTTGCCTGGTGTTTGTGTGAAATGATCTGGTAAAACAGATGCGGTGGAGGTAATGCATTGCCGCGTCCCCCTTCCCCGATGATGAATGTTGCTGTCTCACGGCTGGAGTTGTAAGCAGATGCTAATGCCTCATAACAGCGCCCCGCTTCCACCCGCTTTCTCCCTCGTTCTTCTCCTGGCATTAAAGAGGATGCTTTTTATATAATTGTGTACAGTCCTCACTCAAGGCTCCACTCTGATTCTGCGCTGTGGATAACATTCACCCCCCTGTCCATTCAGAACAAAAAAAATAAAAATAAACCTTTGTTCTATAGCATCAGATAACAGGAATGTAGGGGTGGAATAAAGAAACCCAGCTGGATGATTCTTCTATGAAATACAGATTTTTTTTAAGAACAAAGGATATGTGTTTTTTTGTTTCATTGTTATACAAAAGCCTTCTTGTATACAGGATTGTTTGAAAAAGTTCCATTCTGCATTC
The DNA here is from genome assembly GCF_013347855.1 of Anguilla anguilla. NCBI lineage: Eukaryota > Metazoa > Chordata > Actinopteri > Anguilliformes > Anguillidae > Anguilla > Anguilla anguilla. The sequence goes on along the minus strand of NC_049211.1, from coordinate 16,960,472 downwards.
CATTTGTGCTGTGTCCTCTTATTTACTGTTCTGCTGTGCTGTCTGGACTTCCGAACCTACTTGAAACTTAACCCCCCCCCCACCCCCCAAAAAAGAAATGGTAATTTTATGCAGCTAAACAGCACATCTGTCCCCCTAGATGTTAGAATCAAGAATCAATCAAGTATTTTGGCATACGGTTCCACATTTAGCTCAGTGACACTGGAGTACAGTTGGCAAGCAGGAAGAAAAAAAAATGTTATTAATTTTTTTGGATTCATTATAATGAATAATGAATTTATAAGCTTTTATGATAAATCTGCATACTTTGACATTCATAATTTCATCTGTAAACCCAAAATGCAGCCTGCACAGCAACAGATTTTCAATGAACACTTTTTTCAAAATATCACAATTTGTGGGCTTAAAATAAGTGGAAGTTCCTTATTTTCCTTATTTTATGCATATTAGGATTATTGGTACATTTGTACAGATGTGAAAACTCCAACTCCATGTGATCCTTTAGTCCTAGTACTTTTCTTTATTGGTTTTAGTGCAACTGCTATGCTTCATAACATAATGAAATCTGGGGTTAAATGTAGTTGTCTATGTGCCGATAAACTGTTATATGTTCACATCAGTCTTTCCATGCCACTGAATGTTCATTTAACCCATACCAAAGATTTACTGGTAAAAATGGTTCAAAGTTCTGTTTGTGTATTTTTTTGAATGTAGTCAAAAATATCTCAATTGTGTATTTAAAAAAAAAAAACATTGTAATGTGACTGTGTTTTGTAATTTTGTTGTGTCCAAAACTGTGTCTTAATTGTTGATCTATGTATGAATGTTGTTTGTATTTTTTAAGCCAAAAGGAGGGGGAAAATGTCAAATATATGTTCATTATGGTTTCCTATACAAGTATTTGTACAGAAAGCCAAATGTTTTTCTATCTTTATGTAAATAACATGGATCAACCAAATACAGTTGTTTAATATCACTATAAACAATACTGCTCATTATTGATTCATATTATTGTTATTCATATGTGTATTATATAACTAACAGCAATAATTGTCTTTTTTTTCACAGAAATATAAAGAATTTGAAAAAACAGTCCGGGTTGAAGAAATTGATGGCTTGAAACTTGTCAAGAGGTTAGCTGAAAACATGGAAGAGATGTTCCACAAAAAGGCTGAGGCCATGAGGGTATGTTCTTTTTTCAACACGCAATAAAATGCCACACGTTTTTCACTGAAAACACAAAGCTGATATGGCCAGCAACAATTTAAAGACTATTGTTTGGGTGAGCTACACCTGTTATTAGCTGTTGCTTCCTGTTAGAAAATGGTTTCATCGATCTGTGAAAAGAGGGGGGAAAAAGAAATTTGTTATTGAAGGACCTGGTAAAGTGGATTTTTGATGGTCAACATGCCGAGGGCATGTATCCATATTGCCTCACATAATATGTCCTATCTGTCCTGCTGTCTTCCTATTAACTGCAATTGCGTGTGTACCAGCTACCCTGTATTAACTTAACAGTTATTGACTGAGTAAGCTTTGCACAAGGCAGGGTGGAACTGCGCTGTTCACACGCCTGAGTGCACATGCTGACTGCCTGGAGAATGACAAAAAGAGGATGGTCAGGACGCATCATCAAGTGCGCTAGCCCCGAAATGCTTTTGACCCCGGAACATAGCGAGTTCAGTGGGAAATGGCCGCGCTATTGTAATTGTTCATTTTAGTCAGTGCTTTTTGCGGTGGTTTTCTGCCTCGGGGAGGTGTGGGTAGGGGGGCAGTAGAACAGGGTGAAGTCTCAGGTGCTGTTGTGCTGAAAAAAGTGTGAGAAAAAGCTCAATTGGCCTGTAAATAAATTAAAAAGTTCATGTTGGCATGGCTTGTTCGTTGTCTCTATTTTTGCGTACCCATGTGGACTGTGATGTGGGGTTATGGAGGATTGAGACCTTCAAGGAGTTGTCTCAGGTGATGTTAGTGATGCAGTGATTTGTGCTCTTCATGAGCCATTTTTGGCTTGTTAGCGCATAAATAAATAAGTAAATAAAAGAAAGCCCCTCTCTATACTCTGTCTTAAAAGAGAATGATTACTTTATTATTTTGTGCGGTTAATTATCATTCCGGGCTTGATGAAGACTGTTTTTAGTAGGTGTGCTTGTTGACGTCGTGCGAGGTAGCTGCATTGTTAAATCGTCTTGCGAGTGAAGGAATGGGCGGTTCCACACGGAGACGGTTCTGCACCGCAGGCTCACGTAACCGCCGTTGTGTGAAAAGTAATTGCGGTGGTACAGTAATTCAATTTCAGTATGTACACGCTCCGGCCCAGTGCTGCGGTTTTATCTGCGCCTTCCCCACAGTGTTGCCTGCGCTTTATCGCTAACTACCACCTGCTGTCAACTTCCATTTTGGCACCATGGTGTGCAGCGCTTTGGTTGTCGGAGATAGGAAATATGTCCGTGTCTGGATTTTTGTGTGTGTTATCACCATAATAGCAGCACTGAAAATGAAGTTGCTGGCATAGGAAAGAAAACTTTATTAGTCCGGAGTTGTGTTTCACATTTGCTTGACTGTTTTAATTGTGACTCCCAATTTTCAGATAAGAAAAGGCACTTCAGAATGTAGTAAACATCATGCCCTTGGAAAAGTCTTCTATCATTCCAGATTTAGACACTGGTGTCTGGACAAGATTATCTTAGGCTACCAGACCGGTTTCTGAGATGAATTTACAGTCCTTATTTTGTTGAAATAGACTATCTAGAATTGCATGATGGGAAATGTCCTGAGAAACAAAAAAAAAAAATAGATCCTGCAAATGTCATCACATGCCAAAAATGAAAGCAAAGAATATTGAGAAGCCAAGATAATCCCCTTAAAATGACCTGCTGATAAGTTTTCAAATTGCAAATGACTTTCCCTTTGGAACCAGTCTCATTTATTGTTGGGTTCCCAGAATGCTCTTGGGAACCCTATCCTTTCCTTTGAAAATATACATGGATATTTTTTTAGCAAAGCTGTGTGCCCTTTCTCAATACCTGGCGTAATACAAATCTGAGACTTCAGTCCTGCTTCAGTCTTGCGGGCTGCTCTTGATTTTGATCACCACAGTGACAGGTGGTGGCTGGACACAGCTCGGCTGGCTGGTGGGGAGGCGGAGAGACTGAAGCGGGTGGGGGGGGCATTGCTGTCGGCTGTGATCAGCGTCGCTGATGGATGGCAGGACCTGCACAGGACCTCCTCTCCTCACTTTTTAACTGAAAGGAGGGGGACCAGCAGAGGGGATCTGGATTTGTTCCGTCCTGCTTCCTCTCCACACTGCCCCTGTTGGACGAAACTATTAGCCTCATTTAAAACGCTGTCTACAATTTTGTGTACAGGCTTGCGCATTGGCCTTGAATGTTTAGTTCAACAGTGCTTAATGTAACAGTGTGTACCTGCTGTTGTCTATAGTTTTGTGTCCTTTTATTGGATCCACGATTATTAACATCAGGCATGCACTGGTGCTAAAGTCAAATACAGACAAGTTGAAAACTGCATTGCTTCCAGTTGTGTCAGTTGTATCTGGCCCCAGGTGTGACTACAAGTTGCAAGATTTCAGTGTTTGTTGTATTTTTCAACCATTGTTTGTTTTCATGTATGTTTGCTGATGCTTCCTGTAGGTACTCTATTGGAGGGGGATGTGGTTTCTTCCTCTGTGATTGTCAGCAGGGCTCATATCATAGTGGGTTAGGCTCAGGTAGAGTGAGAGGAAGTTACAGTTAAATCACTCTGATCCTGTTGGAGTGGTGAGCTTACTGAGCCACTTTGTTAAGACTGATCAGTATCTGATTGGATACAGTGTCTTTAAACCAGTTTTACTACTGCATACTATCAATCTGAAAAAAAATTTGGTCAATAAACTGTCTAAATCAACTGTGTACAAGTTTTATGTATTTTGTGGAGAAACATTGCTTCTGTGCTGTGCTCATTCTTTCAGTATTATTTATACTGTTAGAAAACAGTACAACCCATTTATTTAGTTTGACTTTTTTTTTCAAGCAGGCACCAACAGATTGCGAACAGATTTCCAGATTTGTAACGAAATATTATGTAGAAACTTATTTTCCGTATGTTCAAATTTTCTGTATGAATTTTAACATTTAAATGTACAGTTCTATCCATTTTAGTAGCTTCTTTTTTATTTTTTCCCACCCTTCTTCCAATGCACTGGCCAGACAGACAGTGAGTATATTGCTCCACACAGGTCTTATGGCACCACATGATAGAACTAGCACTGATTGCACTTACAGTATAGAGAGGTTTTTCTCTGAAAAACTGGAATGCAGTCAGCTCCTGAAAAAATGTTTTATAGCAATTACAAAATAAAATAAAGCATACTTTTACCGTACTCATACCATATGAGTTGTACCATATTTATTAATTAATGCTCTAACAGGATAAACAAGCAATTTAAAGAGACAGTGACCAATTTGATTGTATAATATGCACTTTCTCTAACTGAATGGTTTTTTTTCCTCTTTAGAGCACTATTGATGTCTGGATTCAAAAGGTGCTAAAAGGAATTGAGTTGACGTGTCACAAAGCAGTTTTCAGTGCTCTAGTTTTTTGTTTATGTTGCAACAATCTGGATGGTTGTTCGACAATATTAATTGCTGTACCCAAATGCTCCTGATGACTCAAGCTTGTTCTGCCTTTAAAGACTGCATTTTGGCAAGGCCTACTTCCCCAGATAAACAGGCCAGCACATTTCTGCGATGCAGGTATTATGGAAAGGGTAATAGACCTAACCCCTCAGCTTCCCTCTGGGGTTATTGGTAATCAATCACGCCTCACACATATGGTTATGAATGTCAGAAAGAAGGGTGTTTGAGTCGCAGCTGCAGCAAAGCGTTATGATGTTTCTCGATGGGAAATGGACGTGTCCTGGCGGACCGATTCTGGGGACTTTTGAACTGTGGTGAGTGGCTGCGTCAGTGTGATGCAATGGAGCGATGTGGCGCATTTCTGCAGTCCGTGTGAACAGTTGGAGGGAACGGGAGGTGTTTTGTGTCTGAGTGGAGAGAGGCAGAGTGCCGTAGGGCCTGGAGGCCTGGAGGGGGGGGGTGGTGGGGGGTGGGGGGGTGGAGGAATCTTGGGTGCTCAGGGAGTCTCTGTGCTAAGCAAATGAGCCGAGGAGCGGAGAAGGGTGAGAGGAGAAGTGGAGTTCTGGCACTCGTGTTCCTGCTGGGTGTCACACCCTGTAGGGAAGTGTGAGAAGAGCTAGCGCGCAGACCATTGTCCTGAAAAACAAATGCCACATTTCAGGTCCTCATCCAGAACTTACAGCAAGGAAATCAGATGTCTCTCTATCTCTCTTAGATTTTACAGAATATTCCTGAGATGCCTAAAATATGAATATCATTATTGTGCATCCCAATATTCTTTACCTTATAGAGATATATTTTTTTCAAAGTATGTTCTTTTAGAGAATGTTTTGCAGAACCTTTGAAATCATTCTGAAGTATGTGACCCATGTTACTTGCCTGTCAATAATGTATGTTCCCCCACCTCCCCAAGCACACACACCACAAGCTGTTAGCCTAGTCAGGAATTATAGCACGACTCCTGTAAAGACATGGTTTCTGTCAGATTAATAATAGATGGACAGTTATAAGGTCAGAGGATTCCAGTACTGAAGCATAAAGGGACCATTATAACAGGATGTTTCCATGGTAGTTTGGACATTAGTATGAGATGGACAAGACACCAAAATCTATAAAAAATGTACAGCAATGTAACACAGATCAGAGTCCATGCAGTGGGTTAAGCATTAGAAGAGCAGTATTTGTTTTTCATGATTTTTTTATTTTATTTTTATTTTTTTAATTTGTTTTCTCAATTCCTTTTAGCTTCTTTTGTTCCTTTTGCACATCCAGAACTAATTATCTTCAACTGACTTCTGTCTTTCTGAGACAGAGTGCCAGGCATGAGGCGGTAGGTAAATAATGAGGGAAGTGTGTGTGTGAGGGAAGAGGAGAAGGAAAAAAAGCAGGAGACAAATAAACTGTAGATCTGGAGTTGAGAGTCCAGCTTTGTCCCTGGTGGTGTTTTATTGCATGCTCACAAGGCTCACTGCATTCCCATCTTGGCTTATTGAGAGATAATAGCTGCAGATTCATCAGTGTGACCCCTTTAATTTTGGCAAGGCTGTATGGCGGTAGGAAAACTGCTGAGAAATAGGGATTTTAGTAGCTGTAGCCCTCCACATTCTGATGCTTCGCGTCTTCATACTGTATACGTTGCATCCTTTTTGTTTTTAGGTTTATATTGGCAGCAGTTCGATAATCTGTGCTTTTCTAACCCTGGCTGTGGTGTCTTGTCTCTTTAAATGCGATGGTGGCATTGTCAGTCTCCACACATTAATATAATTATCTCCATCATCGCAAGCCCGATCCTCCCCCTGCTTTGAAAAAGTAATTTCTTTTCCCTTTAAACTGTCGTTATGCATTTTCCAAATGCCCTGTACAATGAAATGGCTGGCAAACAAGGAAATCTGTGTTGCATAGTCATGGTCAAATGAATTCAAATGTGAATTCTACATTCGACTGTCTTTGGTGGAAGCATCCATTTCAAAACTCATAAGGCAAAAGAAGGGTTTCCAGATTATTTATTTAATTTTTGCTGTTGCAAATATCCCACTTGCTACCCACTTAAATTGCTTCTTTCTGATCTCCCTTAGATCTGTATGTGCTTGAAAATGATTATAATTACAGGACAGAATGTTTAAAATATGTTTAAATCAGATGTGACAGCTCTGTACTGTATACACAATGAACTATAGCAAATTCTGTGAAAAAGGTTTTTTGTATTCACCTTTGTCTTTGTGGACTATTTCACCTTTGGCAAAGTGTACTAAGGGGAAATATCCCTAATTTACTGAGAAGTAGAGGTCAAATTTATATATAGAAAAAAATTTAATCCATTTCTCTGGAAAGCCATTAAGGGAAGTAACAGAGGTACGCTGAGATATTTCCGCCTTTCAGCCTGATTGATGCTTTTTAGATAAAAAAGTGAGGTGAATCAAGGTTAAGTATTGATGATTTTTCTCAGAACAGATCCAAGCATCCTTTAAGTTTCCTCTCTGTAGGAGCGGAAGAAGACCTCTGTAAATAAATATTCTGGTGGAGCTCTGTATCCAGTGAAGCAGGAAAGAAGAGTCTTGGCAGGATATTCCTGGCCAGTCTGACAGGCTGGAGGACAGTGTGTCGGTGCCTGTGTGCAGGGGTATGCTGTCTCAATAACTTCCTTGTGCTGTGCAATCTGGAGCGCTCCAGCTCCAACTCCAGTCACTGCATTGTGCTGCTCACGCAGGCATAAACTGTCTGCCCAGAGCCAGCAGCGCTCACAGTGTGATCTACATGAGGACTGTTAAGAGGAAAAGAAAGGATTTCTGAGGGAAATCAAAAATAAATAGAATGCAGTAGGGAAGAGAAAGAAACAAGGAATTGGATTTGACTCCAACCTAAGGGAAGCGCTGTAAGGTGACTGTTTCAGTCTTTTCTGGTCTCTTTCGAAGGAGCTTTTTATGTGGACTTTTTCCGCATTAATAATTCAGAAGGAGACTGAAACAGTAACATCACAGCAAAATAAATAGCAACTCGGGGAAAGTAAACAGTACAAGGATTGGAGGGTTAGTGGTTAATACTTAACATTTAGGGGCTTACTCAGCCTACCACAAAGTGTTTAATCATATTGATAGCTGAATAGGCAGTTCTTTTGGTAAATTATCACTTGAACGCATTATAAATATGAAGCAGTTATTGGTGTGTGAATGTGATACTTTCCCCTGTATTTCCATTTTAAAATTTATTTCATTTAAAAAACTAGATTCAAAATAGATTAACATGAGAAATGGTGATATGCCGCATATGTATATTTTTGGGAACAGTCCTAGATGACATTTAAACTTGTAATTATTATTATTTTTTTGTTTGTTCTGGAATCAATGTGTTCTAACTAAGCCTGTGGGTGGATCTCCATAGCGCCTTCAGTATACCTCAGTAAGGATTCCAATCCTAACAACCGGGAGTTTCGGTATGCCAACCCAGCTCCCTCATGAAAAGCCAAGAACTAAATTCCCTGAGAAATGCACTCACACACTTACGCACACACATACATGCATGCACACACACACACGCAGACACACACACACACACACATACACCCACAGACACCCACAGACACACACACACACACACACACACACCCACAGACACAGGCACACACACACACCCACACACATAAACCCACAGACACACACACACACACACACGTAAACTCAAAGGGCGGCACTGCTTAAAGCTGGATAAAGATGGATTTGTTGCTACTGTAGCAAAAAAGAAAAGTTTTATAGGCTTCTTTTATAGGCCTACTTTACACAAACCAGCGCTACTGAATGTGTTGGGTTCATATATGCTGCAGATTTGTAAGAGATGAAACAACAAGCCCCAGATATTACCCCTGCTTGTCTCCACAGAGCTGCCATGATCAGGCATTGTCAGAGCAGTGCTGAGCACCTTTATACCCTCTTTCTAAATGACATTTATTTAATTGATTGACACCTGAGGGAGGAGGGCAGTTAGACAACAAAAAGTGTAAAGGTCTTGAGATAATTTTCCAACGCACGTCGATAGCACTGAATGTCTCTGCGGTCTCGACAGATACTCCTATTGACAGGTGGATGACTCGCAGAGGCTGGCATTTGCTGTTGAATTTGAGGCTAACTGGTCAGACCTTTGAAAATGTTATAGTTTATTTTTCAGTATTTATGCATAACAAGTTCTACAGTTAAGGCTTGAGTGGCACTCAAATTCAGATAGCACTGGCACTTTTTCAGTCATTCTTTTAGGTCACTAATGTTGCATGTATTTATTTTCCATACAGGACTTGATGCATCTGTTTGTGCTCTGATCATCTGTGGAGAATTAATCCAAGGTTTTTGTCAGTAACCTCAGAGGGCCATTTTGTGTCTACTTGTAATGTGTATGAATAATGTAAGAGTTGGTAGTTTAGCTTCACAGTTGCTATGGTGAAATTAAATTGACCATTGGCTGATTTTATTTCTACAAAACACATTTTAATAGACGTACAAAATGTGCCTTTGGAACCAGCAAAACAGCACACTATATTGCTGAAGGTGATGATTAACCAGCAGAGCATTCCTATATCCAATAAGGTAATTTTTTAATTAATTGTTTATTTATTTATTCTTTATCCAGGGGAGAGAACAAATGGCTTGTTCCTCTGCGGTCTAAAAATGAGGTAATACACATGTAAAGTCCATGGGTTCATTCCAGTTGTTAATTTTATCCATCCTGGTATCCTCAGTCATCGCATGACCCAGAAATGTATTGAGGTCTGCCATCTTTAAGGACATTCCTATCCGTTAAATGCTCTCTGGAGGAACGAGGAGCAAGGAGCAGAGAGGCTCCTGGAGGATGGAGAATACACAAGTGCAGCTTTTGCGGAAGTCTTTTTTGGAACATGTGATGTACAGTGTAAATGATCGCCATATGGATCCACTTCTCCACATCTACCACGTCCGTAATTGACGTGGCTGCAAACTGACGCTTGACTGTGCAAGGATGTTTCATTTACCTAATACGTCCTCCATTGGGTAGAGCTAAGGAGCGAGGAAAGGGCAAGGAGTAAAAATTGCAATTGGAATGAACCCCATGTGTTTTACATCACCATGGGAAAAGCCAAAGAACCTTCACAAGTCAGTAGATGATTGCATGAAAAAACTGAAGATACCGCTTTCCAGTATTAGATTAATAATTCAGAAGTTTTAAAGCAGTGGAACTGTGGTAAATCTCTGTGGTAGAAGGCATATTGCCCCTACAGGTTCAGAAGGATCTTTGATCTTTGAATATTCTCTATGGAGGAATGGTCAAAGACCCATCCCCCTCTCCAATATGGACAATTTGTCAATTTGGAAAAAATACTATAGAAGAGGACTCAGTGATGTTATCCGTGAAAAAGAAGGGTGCACAACGTCTCCAACACAAAGGTGTGAACATTTGTGATG